>NC_058130.1:390225794-390276579 GCF_016433145.1 Gracilinanus agilis
AAGGAAGGAAGGAAGGAAGGAAGGAAGGAAGGAAGGAAGGAAGGAAGGAAGGAAGGAAGGAAGGAAGGAAGGAAGGAAGGAAGCTCTCATTGGCTAATTTAATGCAGTTCTCTCTTATTACACTTAAGGAAAATGAGGCCCAAAGAAAGTGACTTGCAACAGTTCATATAGGGAGTAAATGTAGTATTTGAACCAGGCACCTCTGAATCCAACTAGAGAACTGTTTCCACAATACTATACTGCTTAAAACACAGATAGAAAAGGCATTATTAGTGACTCCTACTATCCAAAGAGTCCAGGAAATCTATTGCAAGCACAACTGAAGTAGGATGAGTCCCTTCCCATCCCATGTCCACCACCAGACAATTATCATTGTGTGTTTTTTTTTAAAGACTCTTACTTTCTGTCTTAATAACAACTCTTAGACAGAAGGGCAAGGGCTGGGCAATTGGGGTTAAGTGACTTACTCAAGGTCACCCAGGTAGTATGTGAGGCCAGGTTTGAACCCAGGTCCTTCAGATTCCAGACCTGGTATTCTATCGACTGTGCCACCTAGCTGTCTACAATTATCACCATTAGCAAGACCAAAGCCATAGATCAAGAATTCTCAAGTCTATAACTCTAAAAAACTCTGTAGTATGACTATAAGCAACATCCCAGTCCTCCTTCTCACAAATGATTATCAATATGGCAGAACAGACATGGAAGAACACAGATGGCTCAGAAAGAATCCATCTGTACTTTTGGAAAAACTGCCTTTAATTCACCAAGAATTTAAGGGCCTATAGCAGTCCCCCAATGGACCCCTCTTTCCCTCAAAGATTTAGCATTAGTAAGAGGTGAGGGAGAAAAGACAGGGAAGGACAGTAATAATGTCAGTCACTGGGAAAGGAAGTAGAAGGTTATTAGTGTTACCTGTCCATAAAGCCTTGAGTAGGAAGTGGTCAAAGTTGATGGCATCTTCTAGTCACACCACTGTCCAGGTCAGGTTTCAAGATCAAGTAAATCACCAGACGTAGAGGCACAGCGTCCCTTCTATTGGGGTGGCACAGACTGCTGGATTACTTGAGCTCCGGAGCTCGGAGCTGCTGTAAGCTAAGTTAATCAGGTCCACACTAAGATACTAGGCTGCCTTAGTAAAGGTGGAAGGATCTAGGTCAGAAACATCAAGTTAAAGTTCTGGTACAAATCAGACCCATTAGTTTTGACACTGTGAGTGGATGGTGTACTTCCAGACTAGTTAAGATAGGGAGTCCCAATTTCTTAAAAAAAAAAAAAAAAAAAAAAAAAAACCCACTAAAGCAACTTTAAGATTTCCAAGACTGGCTTTACGGAATGAAAAGGAGCACAAATTTACATTAGAATAAGCAGCCTCCAGCCCAACTATCCTTCCCCTATTTGCATATAGAGTATTTGAGCAAAGGAAGTATTTTATGGTTACTTTGGGGCTCCTGGAGGGAAATGAGAGTTTCCCTCTCTTTCATTAGATAGGATTTAGGCAAAGAAGAGAGCTAAATGTATCTCTCCTTTAGGAAAAGATTACTACAACACCCAAAAAGGAAAAATATACTACTAAAACCAATATGTTATCAATGACCTTTACCAACTCTTCTCTTTCTAAGTACAGAAAGCAGAATCCAGAGAAACGACAAAGTCTCTCATGAGATTCTCTCATGTGCTGTCACAGTTCCTTAAAAACTCTAATTTCTGTTACTGGACTGAAGGTTAAACTGGGCTCCAAAGGACAGAAAGCAAATTGTGGTTCTTTCAACTAAGAACAATTTCAAATATGGCTGAGAACTAAAGATCCTTAGGGAGAAGCAGAAGGAGGTTTATAGAGTACTGAAACAAATTCTTTCTTAAATTATCAAAAACACAAAGAATAGATCATACCAAAAGGGCTGTCTTATTCCTTGTTGATACTGATTACTTTAGTCTTAATAGAAGAAAAAAAGGTGATACAGCTCCCTGAAGTGGTATCATTCTTAGTTAGGCCTTCCAAGAGCAGGGAAAACATGTCTTTTTCTTCCCTTCCTTCCCTGCTCCTCATAATGGTTGAGGCAAAATTCCAAGTAACAGACAAGTTACCATGGTATAAAGGGGGGAGAGACTGGTGAACAGAATAGGAAGACTTGGGATTCTGGTGCTGGATCCTTGGGCAAGTTTCTTTACCTCAGGCTTTAGCTTCCTTATCTAAAAATGAAGCAGCCAGACTGAATGCTTTACAAAGATCCCCACCCCATGCTAAAATTGTGACTTTAGGAAACATCTGCCTACCAGTAAACTGGGCTAAGAAACAAGAATGCTTTTATCTAATAGGGATCTATCTTGTGATTCAAGAGCCACTCCCTTAGGGATCATGGTTTGCAGAGCCCAACAGGACCTCTGTACCACAAACAGTATGATTGTTTCATTTTACAGAGAAGAAACTGAGGCTGAGAGGTTCTGAATGTAAACACATTTATTGCTGTTGATGATGAGCAAAAACAAGTCCATTTTTAAAAATTAATAAGTAATGTCTAACTTGTGAAATTTCCCAGCCAAACCTCAAATATGTGGTCTGTACCCTCTGCCTCCATTTTCTCACCACCCACTCCATCTGGCTTCTGGCTTCAGTAGTCTACTGAAATTGCACTCCAGATAAACACAAATCACCAATACTGAATTTCTTTTTCAAGTAAAAAATAAATAAATTAAATGGACTCTTCCCAGTCCTCATTCTTTATAACTTCTCCACCTCATTTAATGCTGATGACCACTTCAGAACCTTGCTTTGGTTTCTGCAATATGTCACTATCTTGGCTTTACTCCAATAATTCTGACAGTTCCAGTTCCCCTTTCCTCCTTCCACTCTCAGAAACACAGCTCCTCTTCCTCCTTAGTTCCAAGGCTCATTATTGAGCATCTATCTTCCCCATTTTTGACTATCACCTTGAGGAAAAGATCTCCTTGACCACATCCCTAAGCCTGGGCTCCTACATGCCCAGTTTCCTTCACCTCCTTAGCATTATCTGATATTTCTATTAGAATAGTCCAAACCCTCAAACTCAATAGGTTTAAGAACTAGAGTTCATTCCTAGCTGTGTGAGCCTGAGCAAATCAATTCACCCCTTTTACTAGCCCTTGCCCTTCTTTCTTAGAGTGGAAGGGTGGAGAAAAAAAGTCCAGTTCCTGAGAGAATGTGATGCAATGAAGGAGGGGATAGTCTGGGAGTCAAAAAGCTCTAATTTATGTCTTGCCTTTGATGCACACCAGCTATTTGACTTTGGGCAATTCACTTAACCTTTCAGTGCCCTCAGCAATTCTCTTAAAGTTATAAATTACAGAGCTGCCAATAATCTATCTGTAGAAGAAGTAGGACTAGGAATTTCCTGCACTGCTGAAATCACAGATCCAAACAAAAAAAGGGGAAAGAGACAATAAAAAAATAAATAAATGAAATGAAAGGAAATTCATCATTGTCCCAGAAAAGAGTGTTCTTCTTTTTGATTTCCTAATTTAAAACCATTATTATTCTTGTCATTTTCATTCAAAAACCTCAGTCATCCTTTACTTCTTCATGCTGGCAAATGCCCACCACACAGTCATCAACCCTAGTTAACTTTTTCACCATAATCCTTCTCATGCCTCTCTTTCTTCTTGTCCACTCCCACTTTAATGTAGACTTTTATTTCACACTGGAATAATTTCCACACTGATTACCCTGGCTTCAACTTTCCCTTCCCCAATCAATCTTCTATCAATCTATGATGGATCAGGATCCTCTTAAAAATTACTACATTGGGAGCAGCTGGGTGGCTCAGTGGATTGAGAGTCAGGACTAGAGATGTGAGGTCCTAGGTTCAAATCTGGCCTCAGACACTTCCTAACTGTGTGACCCTGGGCAAGTCACTTAACCTCCATTGCCTATCCCTTACCACTCTTCTGCCAGAAGGTAAGGGTTTAAAAAAAAATACTACGTTTATCATGTCACTATCCTGCTCAGAAATTTTCATTGGCTTTCCAGTGATCAGAGGATAAATCTAAATTCCTTATCTGGGATTGTAGAACATCCACCATTCTACCACTACCTCATTGCTTATTATTTTATATCCTAATTCCCAAATATCAGAAGTATCTTCAGAGTTTCCTCTTCTGAGACGTTGGCTCATGTCCTTCTCTAGGATGTCTTTCATTAACTCAAAGAGTAGCACAAATTGTACCTTGCCTATAAAATCTTCCCTTGAAGACCCCAAACCAGAAGCAGTCTCTCCTTGTCTACGTTATAATAGAACTTAAAGCCCTAGATATGAAGTTAAGAGGAGCAGGGTGTTAATCTCCATTCTGCCACTTACTAACTATGGGTCTTCACTCCCTACAAAATAAAAGGATAGTTGGTCTGAGATCCCTTCTAACTCTCAATCTGTGTGGGGCGGTTTCATTCTTGATTTATGTCCACAGCAGCTAACTTGTGCATTATGTATACAAAATAAGCATATATTTCACAATGTTAAGTGAAGTTAGTTATTTAATTAGCTTTTGTAGTTATCAGCATAATACAATGGAAAAAATAACTAAACCTAGTAAACTTCAAATCCGAACTCCGCCATGTGCTACCTGTCAAACACTGAAAAAGTCTCATAACATCATTTGGACTCACATCACTGTTCAGTAACTTCAGTCTTGTCCAAGTCTTTGTAACCCTATTTGGGGTTTTGTTGGCAAAGTTAATGGAGTGATTTGCCATTTCCTTCTCCAGCTTATTTTACAGATGAGAAAACTGAGGCAAAGAGTGCTAAGCGACTTGACCGTGGTCATACAGCTAGTATCTGAGGCAAGAGTAAAACAACCATACCTCCTTATTTACTACTTGCTGTGGAAGATACAGCCACACTTCCATTCACAAAGCTTAGCAACCCTGGTATCATTCCTGACTCTTCACTCTACTCGTGCCATATATACCATCAGTTGACAAATCTTGCTGATTTTACTCTATAATTCTCAGATATGTTCCCTTCTCGTCATAGGACGCCATCCCACTTCAGTCTAGCTCTTATCACTTCACACTTTTACTATTATGATCTTCTTAAAATTGTAACATTATTCTTGTATGCATGGGCATAAAGGACATCATTAGTGTGGGCCCCAAGTTGTATATGGCAAGACATATTTTGTTTTTTACTGTATGTTTACACTGAATGATCTATTCACCATCCCAAAGAAAGCATGAATAAAATTAGGCTAAATATTAAGAAAAAGTCTGTCCAGGCTCCCATCTGTCCTTCACATAGCTGCCAAAGTGAATTTCCAAAGTGTAGATCTAATCATGTCGTCGTCCCTACTGAATCTCACTGAGAATGGCTCTTAGGAGTAAATATAATTTCCTTTATTTAAAGCTCTTTCCAGTCTTGCTCCTCCCATATTTCTAGACTTTCTCCACAACTTCTACAGTCTAGCCACCCTGTTCTACTTGGCTCTTCCTCTCCCACAGTGCTCCATCTCTCCTCTCCAGTGACTTTGCACTGGTAGTCTCTCAAGTGTAAAATGCTCTCCCCACCATATCTTGGGCTCTTGGAACTCCAGGTTTCTTTCAAGATTCAGAGAAAGCATTAACTCTTATGGGAGACCTTTCCAGGTGACCTCCCTCCCCAACCACTGGTGCCTTTCCCTTAAAGATTACCTTTAAAATGATTTGTATATGCTTTGTTCGCCTTTTCTACCCTATTAGAATGAAAATTCCTTGAGAGCAAAGACTGGGTTGCTTTTGACATTTTTAATCTCCATTTTAGCACAGTGCCTGACACACAACAGATACCTGATGTAACAAATATCATGATTAATTCCTCCCATATTGAATTTGCTGTTATTTGTTGTGTCTAGATTAGTGATTTTACATAAAAATACTTTTCCCTCTTCTCCTCCATTTTCAGACCTTGTAAGCAGAACTATAAGTCTGCAGACAAATATATTCCCCACAGTCTTCGTTAGGTACTCTCTCGCCTCTAGCCATTAGTCTGCCATTCCTGCATGTTAAGTCAAGGCCCAGAAATCCAAATTCCACTCTCCAATATCATTTTCTTTATCATGTTCTCTATTCTCTTCTTCTAAAGTCTCTACCTACCTGAATGGACAACAGCGACAAAAACAATACCCTTATCCTGTACTTCTAAATCCCAGGATGTGATTGAAACACTATATAATTGCAATGAAAAAAAAGAAAAAGAAAAAAGAAAAAATGTTATGATACTAAAAAAAAAAATCAAACAAAAAATTGAATAAAGGGGATGTTTGTGTGTTTTAGTTTATCCCTGAATAATAGTACTTGGAAATAAGTAGATTTATTTAGAAACTCTACTGTCTCACACTGTGTTTTCTGTGTGTGCTCAGTTCCTACAAATTTTCACAGCACACAGCTTTGGTTGCTTGATTTGCTCCTGATTCTTCAGGATACGGCAGTCATTCAACGTGGGAAAGAAAGATAAGAAAACTGGAGTCCCTCCTCCCCTGCCCCTGGCTTCCCCCACCTCCTGCAACTAGTCCAGAGGATCTAACTAGCATCAAGAGTCAGGCTTCCCTCACATTATTTTCATTTTATACTTCTGAATAGTTGGTTAGCTTTCCCTTTCTTTGTATCTTGTTTTATTGTTGTTTAGTCATTGTTCAGTCATATCCAATACAATGTAATCTCATTTGGAGCTTTCTTGGAAAAGATAATTTTTACAATTTCCTTCTCCAGGTCATTTTCCAGATGAGGAAACTGAGACAAACAAGGTTAAATGACCTGCCCAGGTTCACAGAGCTAAGAAGTATCTGAGGCCACATTTGAACTCAAGAAGATGAGTTCCTGACTTCTGGCCAGGCACTCTATCCACTTCATCACCTAGCTGCCCCTACTATCTTTTAGCCTTATATCTTATAGTTTTAGTGTAACTCAGATTGGCCAAGCCTTCATGTTCACCTTTGAGTGGCCATATTTCAATATCTGATCTACATTTGATTTTCCAACCACCAATAGCCCTAACTAATAAAGGGTTTATACTGGTTCATGCTGCCAACTGGAAGAAAAGTTTGCCCTTGCATCCACCACCCCCAGGGTTATTTTAGCAGGGGTCATCTGTGCACAATGGTCACTAGCCATCTGGTGAATGCTGCAATGACATCTGTATCATAATATATGCCAGAATTTGAAAATATTAGGACTCAGGAAAAACTATGACAAATGAACCAAATCCTACCTTTATACTCTTCATCTAGCAGTTAGAACTTTAACTATTAACTATTATCATTAATGCTATGTGATTCAATGATTATAAAAAACCAAATTACTGCTGTGAATTTAAAATGACCAAGTTTTTCCCCAGTAGAGATGATAAAATGAACTTTCACTTTTGTAGAGATGGGGTATGAGTATGAAAAAGTATCTAGGACAATAAACTAATGTGTTTTCTTAGTTTACCAAAGTGTCCCTCACCCTTTTTTATTCTTTCTTAAAAGAGATTGCCCTCTGGATAGGGGAAGGGGAAGAAATACATTTTAAAATGATGATAAGAAAAAATATTAAGTATAATGATATCTTCCTTGCCTCAGCTGTGACACCCAACATTTGTCAGTTGAACCAGTACATACCTAGAGTTATTTTGGCCAGTCTTAGTCCTCAGTAAACTAACTTCCACAATTAATAATAATAATAATAATAATAATAATAATAATAATAATAATAATAATAATAATAATAATTTTCCCCATGAAGATAGCTCAATGGGTCCAAATCCATCCAGCAAATAGCAACTCACGGATAGACAATAAATAACTGAGTTCTCAGTTTTGAAACATAGCATCCATCTTCTTTACACCCACAACAATATCATTCTTCCCTAAATCTGCCCACAGAGTAAGGAAGATAATTAACATTTACCTGGTGTTTTAGTTATCCTTCATGTTTAGATAGGAAATAACTATGCTATAATTTTGGACCGAGGTAGGTAGAAGACCAAGCTGAAGCGAAAAGCCGATGGAACTGTCTTCTGAAAATGAGGACATTTAATTATCTTTATCTATATAAGGCTTTAACTTAACAATATATTTTTTAAATCACCTCAAGCGACAAGAAATAAAGTATGGTGTATGGTGTATTTACAGTCAATTAACAAGGTTAATTAGATGCAAATTCATAGCCAAAAAAAAAAGGAAAATTCTATGAGGTAGGTTTTAACAATCAATTTCATCAAGGCACTGTAGAAATTTAATGAAATTGGGCTGCAAGGCCTTATTGTGGTGACCTCATACACATTAAACCACCCAACTATGTCAACTCAATTACCTACATTGTAGTTTCTGTACTACTTTTCTGCTTCTATAGTGTTCCCTTCTAGTAGAATGTAAGCTTCTAGTAGGTGGAGAGTACCATGCCTGTTTCCCTAAAATTCACGCCAAGCACAGAATATTATTGTACACTAGTTGAACTGATTTCTTCAAAAGTATGACATTTTCACAGCTAAAGTCCACAGATAATCCAAAACTTCAATGTTAAATTAAAAATCTCTCTTCCCAACCAAACCAAGTAACAAAGCCGACTGATTTAAACTTCATCTACTTTTAGTTCTCAAGTTCACCACTTAGGGAAACAATAGAGGACAGAGTATGTTAATGTAAGGACAAAAATGAAGCCACCATCAGTAAAAACTGCAGTGAAAGGCCTGGATAACCCAGAAATCAAATGATACTGTTTTAACTACTCGTTTATTATATTTACTTTCAGTTTTTGTTGTTCGGTCATGTCCAACTCTATGATCCCATTTGAGGTTTTCTTGGCAAAGATACTGGAGTGATCAGTCATTTCCTTCTCCAATTCATTTTACAGATGAGGAAATTGAGGCAAGCAGGGTTAAGTGACTTCTCTAGGGTCACACAGCTAGTGTCTAAGAATTAATTGGAACTCATGAAGATGAGTCTTTCTGATTCCCAGCTCAGTACTATATCCACTATACCACCTAGCTACAACTCTTCCACTCAGGAGTAGCTAAGCGTTATAAGCTGGTCTGTCAAATTAGGATAACAATAGTTTGTATAAATGAAAAGCAGCTAATAAACTTGTCCTTGTATAAAATTGTACAACATATGTTTTCGTGTGTATGTGCGTGTCTAATTCACAAAGTCTACTTTAACACAAATACTGATTCGGTACCAGGAACTGTAAATAAAATGTAATTTCTAAATAAAATTCTTAATGGGGGCAGCTGGGTAGCTCAGTGGATTGAGAGTCAGGCCTAGAGACAGGAGGTCCTAGGTTCAAATCTGGCCTCAGACACGTCCCAGCTGTGTGACCCTGGGCAAGTCACTTGACCCCCATTGCCCACCCTTACCACTCTTCCACTTATGAGCCAATACACAGAAGTTAAGGGTTTAAAGAAAAAAAAATTCTTAAAATAGTTGTATAGAACAAAGATCATTGAAATAAAATAGGAAGTTTATGAAAAACAAGAGAAAGTGAATTTGTGTCAAAGACTACCATTGTCTTTATGAAGGGCTTAGTCTTGAGGATAAACCCTTGGATCATAGGATTTAAAGATCTAGGAAGGACCTTAGAGATTAGCTGGGCCAATAACTTCATTCAAAGTGAAAGAAACTGAAACCTAGAGATTAAGTGATTTGCCTATGATCACATCACTAGTAAGAGCAGAAACAGGATCAAACACAAGGCTTCAGGCTCTAAATTCAATGTGCTTTCTATAATATTTGTATAGTTCTATATGTCTTCCACATTAAGGTCAATACATATTTTAGGTAAATTACTGAAAGTTACAATTTTTTAAAAAGTATAATAGTTTTAAAGCAAGCTTCGTCAGAAGTTATAAAAGTAGTATTCTACATTCATTCAACAAAATATCACTGCCTCCAGTCAGATGAACTGGGTTTACCTCTGATGTTTACTATCCAGTTGACATAGGGCAAGTCATTTAACTTCTCCGTGCCTCAGTTTCCTCATCTGTAAAATGAGGAAGTTTAAGCTATGAAACTCTCCTACTGAACCCACATCAAGTACTTCATTTATAAAGAGCACTGCACTAAGCCAGAAGTCTCCAACTTTTTCAAGCTCCATAGTCCTCAATGTAAACCTTCATGTATACCCTATTCAGGAAAGTTAGGTGGTAAAGTAGAAAAAGTACCAAATCTAGAGTTTGGAAGACTCATCTTTCAGAGTTTGCCTCAGTTTCCTCATCTACAAAATGAGCTGGAAAAGAAAATGGCAAACCACTTCTTGCCAAGAAAACCACAAAATGGGGTCACAAAGAGTTAGACATAGCTGAAATAACAAATACCCTATTCAGTGTCAAAGGAAACAAATTCTAGAGACTGACAAATGCTCTAGAAAAAAAAAGATTAATTTTTCACAAAGAAAACTGTTGTGCAAATTTTAAATATCATAACATTACTAAATTTTTATCAAAAGTACAACAGTGAGACTCTTGATACTGTTTCTTGTCAAACAATAGTGTTATTCTCAAAAAAGATATCTATAAATCATGTTCAGTCTTCAGTTTTTACCTTGCTTTGGACTGAGAATACTGATTCAATTTTCTTCAGTAAGAATGGCTTCTCTAAAGTATTCCAAAACCTTTCTAACTTCTTTGACTGGAAATTAATTTTGAGCTTCTAAGTATTACACTGATCCATCAGGTTATCTTTCACTGAGTTGTTGTTGATTTATTTTAGCTTAATATGAGAGAGTTTCATATGGAAACTACTCACTTGGATTTGGTCAGTAGAAATTATTATTGTAACATATTACTTTCCAAATTTTCTGATGTTCTACAAGACTTTCCCCCCCATTCTACCTCTGCTTCTTTGCTATTCTTTTTTCAGTCTTCAGCTTTCCACTAACTATAAAATTTGAAATATTTTAATTGGATAACATACTCATTTACCAAATATTCTCTATATCCCTTTGTCAAGCTTCTCATAATTGGGAAAGGGGAGAGCAATACATGCACCCTAGGCTGGGAACTCCTAAACAAGGAAATAGAGGAAGCACAAAAAATTGAGCTAAGAAATGGTATCTGCCTTCATAAAACTTACAGTCTAGAAGAAAAAAAAAAAGATAATCATAGATCATCATAATACATCATAAGTGCCTTAGAGGAGTGATGGAGGGTATAAACTAAGATAAATGGAGAAAGACAGAAGAAAGAGATAGTACAGAGCAGAAGTTCTTAACCTTTTCTGTATCATGGATCCTTCTGGAAGTTTGGTGAAACCTATGGACTCCTTAGAATGGTCTTTAAACGTGTAAAAGAAAATACATGGGATTACAAAGGAAACCAAAAGTTGGAGGAAATGAATGTCACTTTATGCCACCCAAATTCACAGAACATCTAAATCCATATGTAAGCATCCTAGGGATTTTAAAGATTTGGAGTAAACAACCCCTGATAAAGGGGTAGAATATTTGACAACTGTTTCCTTAGGGATAATGGCAAATGCTGGAGGGGATGTTGAAAAATTGGGGCACTAATGCAGTGTTTGTACATTTGTGAACTGGACCAACCATTTGGAGAACAATTTGGAATTATGCCTAAAGGGCTTTGCCCCAATACCACCAACAAACGAGATGACTTTTAAGGTCTTCTGATGTTATATCTAGATCTTATAAGGGAATAAGGAAAGGAAGTATGTATTTATATAGCACCTATGATGTGCCAAGCACTTTGTAATTATTATCTCATTTGATCTCACAAAAATCCAGGGAGGTAAGTGCTCTAATTATCATCCCCATTTTACATTTGAAGAACCTGAGGCAAAAAGAGGGTAAGCAAATTGCCAAGGGTTATACAGAGAGGAAGGGTGTGAGGCCAGATTGGAAGCTGGGTCTTCCTAATAGACAAGAGTCAGCATCAGAACTCAGATTTGGCCTTCAAATCCATTATTCTTTCCACCAGATCACATCAACTTCCTCTTCTTTTTTTTATAACCCTTACTTTCTTTCCTAGTGACAATTCTTAAGACATATGGGCAAGGGCCAAACAGGGTTAAGTGACTTCCCCAGAGCTGTACGGCTAAGGAAGTGGCTGAGGCCAGATTTGAACTCAAAGCCATCTGACTGCAGACCTGCCACCCTATCTGCTATGCCACCTGGCTGCCCTCACATTAACTTCTAATGACTAAGCCTAAGTTGTTGAGTTTTCCGGGCTATTAAAACATTACCAGTTTTCTTTATTTATTACAACCTATAATTCAAGTCATGAAGTGTGTTATAACCCATCAAGCAATAAATTTAAAAGTTTACCTGTGATGCATAAAGCAAACTCTGCCAGTCTAAATTAGAGTGTCTATGACTCAGATTATGAAATATTCACATGTTGCCCCACTCTGGTCATGAATCTAACCTTCTGCTTACATACTTGGGGTATGATCAACAAAGGGACTATTCTTAGGATCCAGGCCACAGAACACTAGTCCAGGTAACATTTCTAGTCAAGCACACTCTGAGTGACAAAGAAAAGTATTCTTTAGTCATATGGTCAGTTCATGTTTATTAAACTTGGAAAGAAAAAGGACTGCTCTCCACAGTATTTTCTTGCCCATTGAAGTGCTTAGTCAGTATTGGGGACAACATTTGATCTCTAACCACTTCTTCAAAACTTGCTGATAAAGCTAACTCCTGGATACTCATGCTTCTTTCTTTCCTTTCATTCTATAGTACAAGCAGATCTGGATTTTTATAAAAACTGGACTTCTGCAACACATTCATCTGAGAGCAATACTCACCAGAGGAAAGGTAGCTTTGAGGAACATGACTCCTTGTGCCTAAGAAGAATGTCCTCTATGGACTCACCAAGAGTTGTGAGTTAACCCTTTGCACAAATATACCCTACATTTATGCCTCGCTACCATTTTGCTCTAAGTGTGAGGTAGCTAGCTGGTACAGTGGACAGAGTACTAAATCTAGAGTCAAAAAGATCTTCTTCCAAATCCTGCCTCAGTCACTTATTCAGCAAGTCATTTAACTTCTGTCTATCTCAATTTCTTCTTCTGTACACTTGGGATTATAACATTACCAATTTCCCTGGGTTGCTGTAAGAATAAAATGAGATGTAAAGCACTTTGCAAACCCTAAAGCACAACATAAATAATAGCTGTCATTATTGAGCCCACTCTTCTCATGGACCTATTTGGATCTGCATAGGTCAGAGGAGCTGATCCTTTCCCAGCTGATCATTGTAACATTATTGTTTGTTACTATGTACAACGGTCTCCTGGTTCTACTCATTTCACTTTGCAACAGTTCATGTCTTTCCAAGCTGTTCTGAAAGCATCCTGCTCAGCATTTCTTATAGCACAGTAGGAATCCACAGAAGATTTAAGACAAGGAAAGTAACATGGTTAAGCCTGCACTTTAAGTAGAATATTTTGGTCATTGAATAAAATATGGATTAGACAAGGGAAAACCTAAAAGCAAGGTTGCCAAACAGACTTGGTGGTCAACTATATTGGGATGCAGATGTTAGTTAAACCCTCAGATGGGAAACACCAAGAGATATGTATGGTATATAGAGGGAAGAAAAGAGGGACCCAACACAGAACTTGAGGAGATCCCAAGACTTAGGAGGAAAGGTAGACAGGTGGGTCCTCATTAGCATTAATAATAAATTCCATAATGTAGTGGTAGTATTCAATTTTGTATTGCATATTGACAATGGGTTGGAACCAGTTTCCGCAATTTGCATAATTATAACTACAAATAATATGAATTCCAACACATGCAACAGGATACATCATTTGCACTAATTGGTATCTGGTTGCAGACAGTGATCCAGCAAAGAAAGAGTAGGCAGAGTCAAACTAGTAGGAAGGGGACCAGGAAAGAGCAGGGGCAAGAAAGTCAAGGAAGGTAAATACCTGAGATGAATATGTGTGTGTGTGCGCGCACACACACACACACGTATGCCTACATATATACACATATGTATATGTATACAGAAGCATTTATACACATTTATATACGCTTACACACACAACTCAGGATAAATATATCCTCTATCATGTAATATATTTAGAAGAAGCAAATAAGACTTCCAGGTAAGGGGGTCATAGAAGCAATTATGGAGAATATGACATTTGAGCTGAGCTTTGAAGGGTTGGACTTTTAAAAGGAAAAGGTTATTGAAAGGTGATGAGCAAACTATTTCCAGAAGCATCTTTCCTATGGGAAAGGAGCTGGAAGCACAGTGAATGTCTACAGATTCAGGAAAGGCAGAACAACCTTTGATATGTTACTTTAATGGAATATTGCTACTTTTTGTTATTCAGTCATTTCAGTCATATCCAACACTTCATGACCCCACTTAGAACTGCTATATCCTTCTCCAGCTCATTTGACAGATGAGGAAACCTGGGCAAACAGGGGTAAGTGACTTGCTCAGGGTCACACAGTCAGCAAGTGTCTGAGGCCAGATTTGAACTCAGGAAGATAAATGTTCCTAATTCCAAGCACAATGCTCTATCCGTTGTACCACCTAGCTGCCTCTAAAATTATCACTGCAGTATTAAAAATGTATGAAAATACTGAATATAGAGAAGGATGGACTTATATGAGATAACAGAAATTGAAATAAGCCCCCCAAAAAATACACACAATGATGCAGCAATATAAATGGAAACAAACTGTAATAACTAAGCTTGCTTCCAAAAAAAGTGATAAGAATATGGTTCTTTCATGACTTTGCAGAATGTGGGGGACCTCTGGGTGTGGAATACTACATATAATGCTGAACTTAGTTTACGTATTGATTAATTTAACTAAACTTATTTTTTCCATCCTTAATTTTTTTTTCTTTGATCTAATGGTTGGCTGAGAAAATAAAATAGATTGGGAAGTGAAGGTAGTGGGGAAAACAAAAGAGCAACAAACATTTAAAAGGAAACAACAGGGTCAGCTAGGCAGAACAACAGATAAAACATCATGCCTGGAGTAGGGAGAACCTGGGTTCAACTCTGGCCTCAAACACTTCCTCGCTGTGTGACCCTGGGTAATTCACTTAACCCCAGGTTCCAAGCCCCCTACTGCTCTTCTGCCTTAGAACTGATGTTTAGTATTTGTTCTAAGACAGAAGGTAAGGGTTAAAAAAAAATAGGAAAAGGAACAATGGCAGTGGGAACAATGATCTAAAAATGGCAGTAGAGAAGTGAGTGTATCTGTTTCTCTCCAAGTTCATGAATAAATGGCCTTTGGCCAGGATAGAACTTTGAGGGAATGTTCTCATTAGGGGAGAAATCAGGTTTCAAATTATAGTCAAGAGTCAGAAGGCACATTTTAAAAACAGATTAAAGTTGCAGGAGACTTTTTTCCCCCACAATAAAGCAGGAGTTCCTTCAGTTAATGGTGTAAGCAGAGGAATGGAATGGAAGTGGTCCCATCACCTTCTGCAATCAATAACACAAGTTGTTTCCAGTTCCTTCTGTCCATAGCTTTTCCTGTTTTTCACTCTCTTCCATGTCTGTCCTTAAATCATTTTACCTAAGAATCTCTTTCTCTGTATTTCTTCTGCTTTCTCTGTAATTTTTTCCAATGAGGTGCTCTCATACACTGACCAATTTTTGTAACCAAATCAGCAAAGACACCTGATGCTATTAGGGGCTTGAGGTATTTGTTCTGGCTATTACCCTAGAGAAAACCAAATTACTGGATGGGGGCAGGAGGCAGACACAAAGGGGATATTCATTGACATTTTCCCTGGATATTACTGCAAAGGTCTCAACAATGCCTACTCTCACATTTCCAGGTAGACAAACTACTAGCACCCATCAAATCCCTCTTTCTCTACTACATGAATTACATCTGATTTAGCCAACCAGAGCCCTCAGAGAGCCTCCCAGACCCCTCACAAAATGTGGGAACCCAAAACAACCACAGTTCCATTGGCAGATCATATCAAAGACTATTTCCTTCTCTTTCGTGTACTGTTGTTTTACTTATCTGGATTAATCTTAAAGTATAAACTCAACAGGCAACTTACCACCATTTTTAAAGCAGTTCTAATGTTTGATGCAACAGGAAACACTTCCTGTTTGAAAGTCAAACAATTGAGAGCTGACTGTTCTGTAAGCAAGTATGTCCTCACCAAAAGTTATTTGGCTAGGATGCATTTATACCACTAACTTTTAAAGCTTTATACTGAAGATATACCCAATACTACATTCCAATAGCCAGGAATAAAGAGGGAGTATTTTTTTAAAACCTATAAACTATTCCTGTATTATTAAAATTATACTGAATATTCTCTGCAAGCTAGTTTCCTATTTTTGTCAATTCTGCCTGGTACCAATATTAACAGAAATAGGGAGTCAGAAGAAGAAAGAGTAAATAATACAGGGGTTAAAGTTGGGTAGCAGGGAAATGAGTTCAGTTTTTTAAATATTAAACTGTAGTTGCTAGAGGAACAGCTTTGTAGAAACATCAAAGAAACCTGGAAATTGGTATGGAAGCACAAATCTGAGAGCCTTCTGCATACAGGATGTAGCTGAACTACTGAGAATGGGTGAGTTACCAGAAAAGTAGTTAAAAAAAAAAAAAAAGGATCAATAAATCACAGAACCAAATCTAAAAGAGACAATTAGCAGTTATCAAATACAAACCTGACCCCTCCCATCCCTCATTTTACAGAGGAGGAAACTTAATTAAGGAATTAAGTCTTATATTCAGTTACATGGAGCAGCTGGGTGGCACAGTAGATAGAGAGCCAAACCTGAAGGCAGGAAGACTCATTTTCCCTAGCTCAAATGTGGCCTCAGAAACTTACTAGCTATGTAAACCTGGGCAAGTCACTTAACCCTGTTTGTCTCAGTTTTCTCATCTGTAAAATGAACTGGAGAGGGAAATGACAAACCACTCTAGGATCTTTGCCAAGAAAACCCCAAATGGGGTTACAAAGAATTGGACATGACTGAACAACACATAAGTAGTAAATAAAAGAATCAGGATTTGAACTCGAGTCCTGAAAATCCAAATTCCAGGAGAGAAGAGAGAATGGAGAGAAATTTTATTTCTTTCTATATGATCTGAGAAGGGAGTTCTGGAAGCAGATTGCTCCCAAACATCTGTCTCCCAGTTAAAGAAGGGATTTCCGGGGCAACATGACAAAGAATCCTATCTTTTGGGCAGAGAAGGAAGATTTCTGGGGCAGCACTAACTTCAGCATTTGCCTGGAACAAATCTTAAGTTTAAGAGTCTTGAAATTCATTCTTCAAACCAGAGAAGGGGAATTTCCTAAGCATCGTTATTCAGTAATGAAGTCTTCTACTCAGCAAAGCAATATTAATTGTGCAGCTCTAGCTGCATGAGTCTCCTCTTATACATTCCATGACCACCTCTACCTCAAAGAAACCCTAGATGTCTTTAAAGTATAAAAACGCATCACCTCCTGGGTGTTTCCTAAGTCCTTTCCTCTAGTTGTCAGATATTCCCTTCTTCTTAAAATTATTTCATATTATTTTGTATATGCTTTGCACTTATCTGTGTCTACATGTTCTTGTTTGTTTTTTTTATCTTTATCTTATGTCTTAGAGTTGACACTAAATATCAATTTCAAGGCAGAAGAGTGGTCTGGGCTAGGTGACTTGCCCAGGATCACATAGTTCAGAAGAGTCTGAAGCCACATTTGAACCTAGGACTTCTCATTTCCAGCCACTGAGCCACCCAGCTGCCCTATTTCGGTCTACAGATGCCACACCAGTGAACACAAAGAAAGTAAGGACTTTTGGATTTCGGGTTTTGAATTATCCATACTTGGTCAGCACCTTCTACATTATAGATGCATAGATTTAGGGCTGAAAGACATTTTAGATGCTATGGAGTCTCATTTTACGAAGAAGGAGATTGAAGTGCAAACAGATAAAGTAGCTTGTCCAAGGCCACATAGATAATAAGCAGAAGAGATTTTGATGCAGCTCCTCTGGTTAAAAATTTTTGGACCCACATGCTTGATTCAAACACTACCCGTAGACCTTTGAAGAACTGCACACCAATCACAGATTACCCAACTCTGAAATAAAAAAGATTATAGAAATTAGGTAGGGCTATGGATAGAGCACCATGCCTGAAATCAAGACGATTCATCTTCCTCAGTACAAATCTGGCCTCAGACACTTACTAGCTCTGTGACTTGTCACTTAATCCTGTTTGCCTCAGTGCCTCATCTGTAAAACAGGATAGGGTTGGAAATAGCAAACTGCTCCAATGTCTTTGCAAAGAAAACTCCAAATGGGGTCATGAGGAATCGAACACAACTGGAATGACCAAACAAGTGGCATGGAAAAAGTCCCACCTCTGTCACTTACTAGCTATGTTACCTTGGACAACTCAATTGCCTCCCCAAGCCTCATTTTCCTTATATAGAAAAGAAGGACCCAGGCTTTATGATTTTGACTCTAAATTTAGGCTTTATACTTCCCTTCACTTCCATCAAGTATTCTCTGAACTCTTCTGCTCAATACCTCCACCCCAGGAAGGGCTCTCTCCTTCCTCTGTGCTCCCTTAGGACTTTGTTTATCTCCTATAGTGTTTACCACATTATGCAGACAACTAGGTGACACATGGATATAGCAGCAGACTTTGAGTCAGGAAGACCTGAGTTAATCCTTCTCTAGGCAGTTACTGTGTGACCCTGGGCAAATCACTTAAACTTATTTCAGTTTTCTCAAAGGTAAAATGGAGACTCAAAAGTAAAATATCACACTTGCTCCCCAGAATTATTGTGAAGATTAAATGAGAGAACATGTGAAATGCTTTGCAAACCTTAAGTGCTACATAAATGCTTCCACTACCACTAACAAAATTATCTTTGTACATGCTTCCTTTCCTATTGTATTCTTAGATCCTTCAAGGCAGGGACTACATCCCATTCATTTGTCTCTGACTCATAGAATACACATAGAATTCTAAGTGCTTCTATAGGAACACCATACACCATCAATCCCTCAGAACAGCTAGACTATAAAAGGCTCAAAAATTATTCTTGAATCAAATCAATTTTTTCAATCAATGATGTAGAAAATGTCAGAAATCATCTCCAATTGGTTAACTAGCTAGAGTATAAGAATTCCTAAGTATTGCTGTGGCACTCTGCTGTTCTTTACAGACTACTGGTATGGATCGAGTTTTCACAACCAATAAATCACTCTTAGACTGCCAACAGGCAACTATCAATGCCACCATCTTATCTGGGACTGTCTTACCCAATTCATTAAGTTGACAAGAGATGCAAAATACTGTTGACAGTTAGAGTGGATTTGTAAGTCACCTACCCTTTGATTATTAGTCACTCAGGCAGAATTTTATTCCATTGTCCTGGGTATTCCATATGCAAGTCAAGAAGAATCTGCTGGGTCCATCTGATGTGAATGCTTCTATAGGTATTTTTATTAGTATTAGGAGTTGGCACTTGGGAAATAACCACTTGGGGAAAAAAATGGATCTTTAAAAAAAAGAGAAGGGGGGGGCAGCTGGGTAGCTCAGTGGAGCAAGAGTCAGGCCTAGAGACAGGAGGTCCTAGGTTCAAACCCGGCCTCAGCCGCTTCCCAGCTGTGTGACCCTGGGCAAGTCACTTGACCCCCATTGCCCACCCTTACCAATCTTCCACCTATGAGACAATACACCAAAGTACAAGGGTTTAAAAAAAATGAAAAAAAAAAAAAAAAAAAAGAGAAGAGAAGGCAGCTAGGTGGCTCAGTGAACAGAGAGCCAGGCCTGGGGAAAGGGATCCTGAGTTCAAATGTGGCCTCAGACACTTCCTAGCTATGTGACCCTAGGCAAGTCACTTAACTTCCATTGCATAGCCCTTATCACCCTTCTGCCTTGGAATTGATATTTAGTATTACTAATTCTAAGACAGAAGTTGGAATTTTAAAAAAGAAAAAAAGGTCTCTCGCCTTCTTCAAAGTACCTTCCTTGCATGAATGTCCTATTTATTTTATATTCACTTGTGCACATAAATCCTAGCAATGGAATGGGGGCTCCTAAAAGGCAGGAACTACTTTATTTATGTCTCTATCTCCAAGCTAGTACAGAGCCTAGGGCATAGTAGGTACTGAATTTCATCACCACTGCCCATCAAGTCTCTCTACAGGAAGAAGTGATCAAATTGAAATTTGTTTCAGTAAGTTCAACAACACAGGAACTTGAACTGATTTAAAAATGATAGATGAAGCAGACTGATTTTAGAAAAACATGGAAAGACTTAAATGAAACAATGATGAATGAAACAAGCAGAGCCAAAGGGAAAAAATTCATAAAGGCAATATTATTCAAAGACTAACTAAGCTATATTGGAATATATGAATATTCACATCAACTACAAAAGACCTATAAAGGAAGAAGCTATCAACTTTCAGGGAAAGAGCTGATGTATGGAACAAGGCATTGTATAGTTTTACACATTTATGTCCAATGTTGGTTGTCTCTTGTGCAGGGTAGGAAGGAAGGAAAGAAGGAAGGAAGGAAGGAAGGAAGGAAGGAAGGAAGGAAGGAAGGAAGGAAGGAAGGAAGGAAGGAAGGGGAACAGGAAAGAGAAGGATGGATGAAATAAAAATCACGAGTGTCTTAAATAGACTTTCATGGTCTAGCCTGGGAAGTTGATTCATCACATATGAGATTGCTGAAGTTGGATTCAGAGGACCCAAGTTTTAATCACTGCTCTATTCTATACACCTTATGACTCTGGACAAGCTGTTTAGTCTTTTAAGATTTCTGCATCCTCATCTATAAAATGAGGAAATCAGACCAAATGATATCTTATATTCCTCCCAGCTCAAAATTGATGATCACATGAACTTTTTGGAACAGCCCCCTCAAACACTATGGATTTTCTATACTTAGTTCTTAAAGACTGATAGAGATAAATTAAAAGAGGGGGAAAGGGTTATTGAATCTATGGCCCAAAAGATATTTGAAAAGATTAAAAAATTCAAAAATGACTTAGAAAAATTCCTAGATCCATTCCTAAAAGAAAAAATGTTTGGGAAATCTTACTCCTTTTTTGAAGTTAATATAGGAAAATAGTGAATCTCTTTACTCTGCCCTCTCCCCAGATAAAGAAAATCCTGAATGCCATTGTAGGAAAAAGAATATTTGTTGAATGACTCATCTGATACAATGTCCCAAAAATCTTTAATAATTCAAAACTACACTAACAGTTTTAATAGCTTAAAAAGTATAACAATTCCTCCCTTTCCCCATAACCTATTATTTCACATTGGTAGACCAGGAAATTTTGGACTGAAGTTGCTTTCAAGATCTAGCCAGTGGAGGACACTTCAAGTGGAGAAGTCACATTAAAATATTAAATATTTTTTGTCTTTTCTCCCTACATAGGACTCTGATTGTGAAGAAACTTGCTATATCAACACTGATGAGCAACTGTTCTTCAGCTTAGAATCTTTTAAGAATTATTGTTTGCCACTGAGCAAATATGTGATTTACCCAGTGGTCACAAGCCAACATGTCAGGGCCAAAGCATGGCAATTCTCATGTTTCATAATCTTTTTCTAGCAAGTCTTGGAATGAGAGATGAAGAATTTAAACATATAATAGTATAATGGGTTACACCTAGCTCTTTTCCTACTTAGTCTGATCAGTAAGAGCATCACATTCTAAGGATTTCATAACCCTTTCATTTCTTTGTCAATAACTTCATCCTCTAGAAATACTTTGCTTTTCCAGAATCCTTATCAGTGGCATCATCTGCCTACTAAGCAAAGTGGAGAGGAGTTTTTACCTTTCTCTGATTCTGTACAAATCATACCAGTGTTTTTCTTCCTTTTTTCTCCCCAAAACCTTTACCATCTATCTTAGATATACTGATATCTTCTTCTATATTGATATAGAAGAATAGTAAGGGCTAGGCAATGGGGGTTAAGTGACTTGCCCTGGGTCACAGATGGGAAGTGTCTGGGGTCAAATTTGAACCCAGGACTTTCCATCTTTAGGTCTTGCTCTCTATGTACTGAGCCACCTAGCTGCCCCTCGTACTATAGCTTCAATAGCAACTTCCTTATCTTTAAGCAGAAAACAAAATGCCTTTTATTTCTTCTGAGATCTTAAATCTCATGACCAATCTCCCACAAGACTCTTTGTATATTACCTGTTACCAAGACTCTAGAAAGACTCAGCATTAGGTCTGAGGCACAACAAACAGATACCTCTCCAGGGCATAAAAACCTGCCAGAGAACAAGATCTGAAGACAGAAAACCTGGACTGGAACCTGAGCTCTGCCTCTCACATGTGTGAGTTCAGGCAAATTGCTTAACATCTCTGACCCTCAGTTTCCACATCTGTAAAACTAAGGTGTGACTAGATGAACTTTGAAGTTCCTTCCAGTAGGAAGAGGATATGACAAACTCCTCCAGTATCTTTGCCAAGAAAATTCCAAGAAAAGGGACTTTTTGATTTAAAAAATGCTTTTAAACCTTTTCCTTCTGTCTTAGTATCAGAAGAGAGGTAGGGCTAAGTGATGGGGTTTAAGTAATTTGCCCTTAGTCACAGGGTAGGAAGCATCTAAGGACTGATTTGAACCCAGGTCCTCCTAATTCTAGATCTGACACTCTACCCACTTGTGCTGCTCACTCTCCATAAACAGTGTAGATGTGTTACTATGGTCCTCAGGGTCATGAAAAGTCAGATGGGACTGAAAAACTAGTTCAAAATCTATGATCCACTCAGGTAGGGAAGAAGGGAAAAGACCAAGCACTTAATAGTGCCAGGCACTTTGCTAAGAGTTTTACAAATATCTCATCTAATCCTCACAACAACTCTATGTGACAGGTCTTATGTACTATCCCCATTTTACAGCTGAGAAAACTAAGGCAAATAGAGGTTAAATGACAATCAGAGTCATACACCTAATAAGAGTCTGAGGTTAGATTTGAACTCTGGGCTTCTTGTTTCTTGACTCCAAGCCCCAGTGCTCTATCCACTGAGCCACCTTCGGAGACCTGATTTATAGTATTGATTATGCCATCCTTTTCCTCATAACTAATCAACAACATACATACAAGCAATAATGGTTTGTAATCAATGCTAATGTTTTCTCTTATAATAACTATTAATAATAGCTTCTATGTATTGCTCTGTCATTTAAATAATATTTTATAGCATGTCCCAAAAATATTGGTGCAGTTTTAAAAAACATTTAAAAGTTTTAATCTGCACTAAGACTTTGGGGACATCTTGTATAAAAATTTTTAATCCAAAATAGATGAAAACACACCTGGAGTTACCCTATTCCAGAGTGACTTCACTACCTGAAAAGTGCCCTCCCATGGTCTTTAAAAGTAGCTTCAGTAGTGGGTAGCTAGGTGGCTCAGTGGATTGAGAGCCAGACATAGAGACCAGAGATCCTGAATTCAAATCTGATCCCAGACACATCCTAGTATGTGACCCTGGAAAAGACACTTAACCTCCATTGCCCAGCCCTTACTCCTCTTGTGCCTTAAGCCCAATAAATATTATTGTATTAATTCTAAAATAGAAGGTAAGAGTTTTGGTGTTTTTTTTAAGTAACTTCAGTACTTCAGTCAAAAATTCAAAGGGAAAAGGAGACCAAGACTTTCTGTCCCCACTCTACATATAATGAAAATACAAAGGTATATTCCTTGTATGTGCTTCAGTAACTACTACATCACAAGTCAACCAAAGAGAAAACCAACCATAACAATTCAATTGTTTAGTTTAAAAAATCACTGCACATTTTAGAGAATGTTAAAACAACGTGACATCTTCCTATCTTCTCACTTTATAGATGAAAAAACTGGGTCCAAGAAGTTCAGTGATTTTCCCAAAGTCACACAAAAAGCAACAGAAGCAAGATTTGACTATGGCACTATCCACTACGGTGGATAGAGCTCTGGAAATAGAGTCAGGAAGATTCTTCTTGAGTTCAAATCCAGCCTCAGACATTTCCCAGCTGTCTTTAGTCATTTAACCTTGTTTGCCTCAGTTTTCTCATCTATAAAATGAAGCAGGTATCCTCATACCTAATCTAGTTCTCCTTCTAATAGACCAGTGATGGTGAACCTATGGCACAGGTGCCAAAGATGGCATGCAAAGCACTCTGTGGGCACTCAGCCACCCTCCCCCTCCAAATCCCCCCTAAAGTTGGTTACTAGAAAAGCAGAGGGACTCCTGCTCCCCTCCCCCTCTCCACTGTGTCTGGTAACATTTTTTCATATCCCCCACCCCTCTGCCCAGAAGTCCAGTGGGAAAGCTTCCTCCCTCCCCTGTGTGGGGTAAAGAAAGGACGTGGCATTGCACTCAGCCTCTGGGGGAGGGTACAGCCCTTGGTCTGGGGGGGGGGGGGGACGCCTGGCACTCTGACTCTAAAAAGTTTGCCATCACTATATTAGACCATACTACCCTTCTGATCTCAAAAGAGAAGGAAATGGCAAACCACTCCAGTATCTTTGTCAAGGAAGCCCCAATGGGGTCACAAACCTAAATAGATCTTAATTAGTTGAGTTAATCTAATTAATTGATCATTGAACTGAGAGGTACCAATAAGGCCACCCACCAAGGGATGAAGAAACTGAGGCAAACATTAAATAACTTGCCCAGAATAACTCAGCTACTAAGTCTTTAAGCCTGGGATGAATTCAAGTCTTCCTCACTCCAAGTCCAACACTCAATCCACTGTACCATATAGCTGCATTTAATAAGTATCTGAGCCCAAATTTGAACTCGGGACTCCCCTAATTCCAGAATCCAACATTCTATCCACTCACAAAGAAAATCCACTCATTCTTATTGAACACCTTGCATTTCAGAGAGGCAACTCTGAATGATCTGTTTATTCTGTTGCATTTTAGGAAGGCAACTCTGGGTTAATTCTTTATCCTACTGCATTTTTACTCACTAGAAACAAACTGGTAAAAAAATTCAAATGAACAATACTACAGCTAAAATTGTGGTCTCACGTCTAAACAGGCAGGAGGAAACAGCTCCCTCCAGGCTACTGGCATTCCTGAAGCCTCCAGAATATTCAAGTTGCAGACAGCTTTCAGGCAGAACAAAGCACCTGCTGCCTTCATTTTGACCCTTTTTTGGAAAGGGTAATCACAACTATACATAGCTTGGCATTTAAACCTATTCCACCTGGTTCCTGGTGACATATATCCTGTCTGCTGACAAAGTAAATACAATAAACTAAGGAAAACTGATATTGACCCCAATCCACCTCCCTTAAAAAATACCATTTAGTACAAAATAAACTAGGGAAAAGTTGGGTTAAAGATAAGGAGAAAGTACAAATCATTGTGGAAATAGTTTGCAAATCCTCAAGAGATAAATGGCAAATAAATTTACTTCTTCGAAAATTTTGAACCCTCTACACTGCAGAAACACTAAAATTCAAAGTAGGAAGATCTAAAAGACCATCTCAGTCTGACTCATTCATTCATCAAGAAGGATTCCTTGTACATTGAAGACATATTCAGTCTTTGCTTAAAGACCTCCAGAGATAAGGAACCCACTTCTCTTCCTAGAGAAATGTTGGATCATTCTAGAAATAGGGTAAACATTGCCAGAGTTTATATCAGAATATGTTTTAACCCAAGCTAAACCTTGTAAGTCCTTGTCTGTCTCAATTTGCAAAGGGAGTGGGATTTGGGGAAAAGAACTGGAGAGAAGAATTTAGACTTTAAAAAGTACCTAGTATACAATGAGTGCTAAAAAAAAAGCTCTGAATGAATAGGTTATAAAGGGAACAGTACTTTCCCATTTAATTTTAATTCAATCGGCTACTCTTTTAAAGTATTATTAAGATACTAGGGAAAGACTGAATAAGCTGTGGTATATGATTGTAATGGAATATTATTGTACCATAAGAAATGATGAACAGGATGATCATTAAAAAAAAAAAAAAAAACCTGGACTTATATGGAAGTGATGAAAAGTGAAGTGAGCAGATCCAGGCACATGTCATACCCAGTAACAGTAATAAAGTATGATGATCAATTGTGAAAGGCTCGACTATTTTCAACAAGGCGAGAATCCAGGACAACTCCAAAGGACTCGTGACAAAAAAGGATATCCACAGCCAAAGAAGGGGCAGAGTCCAAATGCAGATTGCAGCATGCCATTCTTTATTATCCTTGCAGTTTTCTCTAATGGAAACAATATGTCTCATGTTTCACGACATGATAAACATGGAAATATTATGTATTATGTATGTATAACCTATATAACATTACCTGCCTTCTTGGGGAGGGGAAAATGAGACAAAAGATTTTTTTTTAACACAGCTAATGTGAGAATTTGTTTCTCTTGGATAAACACGTTTATTATAATGTTACCTATTTGTAACAAATCATATGTATACCATTGTTGTGTAGCATATTATGTTATACATAAAAATAAATATCTATGCTTAAAAAATATTACCTTCAAAAGCCACACAAAATTGTATTTTCACAAATAACAGCAGCACGAGTCATCTGGGTTAGGCCAGATCGCTGAGAGTGAGGTCTGTTCATTTCAAATCATTGACTACAAATTACTTTGTGAACAGTTTAAGGTTTCCTCTTCCTACTCTATGAGAGGAAGGGAACAATGAAAACTGGAGAGTGAAGGAGGGGAAGCAGAAATAGCCCTAGAAATAAGTCAGAAAAGCTGAGGTTAGCATCCTGGCTGGGCCTACCTCTCTCTTTATTACTGAGCTCATTTTTTCAATTCTCTAGGTCTCCTTTTCCCTGTTGGTAACAGGAAAGAATTAAACTAAAATTTCTCTGCTATTTCTTTTACCTCTGAATTCTATAATATTCCTAAAATTTACAACAATCTCCTCCCAAAGACACTGACTGATCTTTGGGCAAAGATGATCTAACAAGATTATCAAATACCAGAATAAAAAATTATCAGTTTTGATAAATTAAGATTTCAAATAGGAAATACTTTATTTGGAGTTTATTGTGATATTGTTATGTCCTATCAGACATATGAAATAACTTCTTGTGTCAGGGAAGTAGGAGCTAATGATTTAACTCAATATAATTTCTTATATCAATGAGTAATACATTTGTTTAATTACTCAGGAATACTGGGGGATTTGTTTCATTAAAACGGGGGATGGTTTTAGAAAAACCTGGAGGAAATCATAAAAACTGATGCAAAGTGTTCAGAACCTTGATCAATTTATACAATAAGAATACTGCAGACAATTTTGAAAAACACAGGAAATCAGATCGATACAATGGAATCAACCATTATTCCAGACTATTCACAATGAAACATGCTACATGCCTCCAGAAAGAGAGGTAATAGGCTCAGGAGTATAGATAAAAATGTATTTTACTGGACATAGCTAATATGGGGGTTGCTTTTACTTAACGATACATAGTTGTACCATTTTGTTTTTGTTGTTTTCATGTGAAAACATGAAAGTCTTCCCTTTCATGAGTGAGGGAGATGGAGGACAGAGAGAAATAATTTAGAACTGAAAAGAAAATTAAGTTAAAAATTAAAAACCCTGATGATCTCTTTTAATTAAATTCATTTATTAAAAATGCACCTTCAACTAGGGATCAAAGACCAAAAGAAATATAGTCCCTACCCTCAAAGAGTTTAAATTCTACTAGAATAAACAACAGCCAATCTATAAACATTTAGCTAGAGCTTTCTATGCATCAAGCAAGCCATCTGACTTCATCAATATGGTGAATGCCTGGTGAGGAAATATCATCTATCAGAGCAAATCAGCACTGGTTCAATAACTTACTCTTAGAAGTTGCTTGGGAGCCATCATGGTACAGTGAAAAGAGTGCAACATTGAACATCAGAAGATGTGGGTTCAAATACTGACTCTTCCAATTACTGCTTCATAACTTTAGGCAAGTCACTTTAACTCTTTGTACCACAAAGTTTCCTCAATTGTAAAATCAGGAGGTTGGAGCTGATTTCAAAGGATCCTTACAGTTCTAAATCAATAATCCTATCATCCTGGAGCAGCTGGGAGGCTCAGTGGATTGAGAGCCAGTTCTAGGGAAGTCCTAGGTTCAAATCTGGCCTCAGACACTTCTTAGCTGTGTGATCCTGGGCAAGTCACTTAACCCCCATTGCTTAGCCCTTACCACTCTTCTGCCTTGGAACCAATACGCAGTATTGATTCTAAGACAGAAGGTAAATATTTAAATAATAATAATCCTATCATCCAAAATTTATGCAACTTGACCAGAATCACACAGTTGGTATGTGACACAAATAATTATTTGCATATATTTATCATATTTTCCTATCCCACTCCCACCTAAACCGAAAGCTCCTTGAGGATGGACCAGATTGTATTTATATTTAAGTCCTCTAATAATACCAAGCACAATGTTTTCCTTGCATATAGTAAAGCATGTAACACTGTACATGGAATCTCCTGTCACCAGGAGAGGGAGTATTGGCTTTTCCTTTTAACTCTTTGGGTGATACTTATTGAATGCTATTCCACTGCCCCCATTTACCCCAAAGCTGAAATTCTAGCTCTGCCATGCACTTTGCAGGTATGTTGTCTAATGACCTCAGCAGAACAGGTACCAGTGGGGAATCAAGAAATGTCACATTCTGAAAGGGGTGATATGATGGCCTTAGACTTCTTTTGGGAATATGGGAAAGAACAGCACAGAATTTGTTCTTCCACTGAGAGATATCATATGACTCTGCACAGTACCTTAAGAGACCAAACAAAGGAAGACAGGGAGGGATGAGTATCTTCCCTGTTCACAGCACAAAGAATGAGCATGCCACTGAATACCTTTAGGAGATTGCTCCCAAAAAAAAAAAAAAGAAAGGTAACTTGAGAGGGCCAGGCAACTATGATGGCCTACAGAAATTCTGAATCCTAAAAGATAATAGCAAATCCTTTTCCTTCCCAAGAGAAGAGTCTTAGCTCTCTAGGAATTTCAGCCTGATCATCATAATTTCCCCTCCCTTAGCACTTTCTACATGCCTAACATCACAGATCATTGACTTTTTAAGAGATCTATGGGCCTTGATTTTCAAATGCAAATTCTCTTGTAGATAAAGTAGGTTAAAAAGAATTAGAGTTCATCTTTCAACAGGAACCTATTTGCCAAAGAAGTCACCAACTACGGCAATGATATTAAGCTTGGGGGTTCCTGATTCTGTCAAAGATAGTAGCCTTGGAGAAGGAATTCTTATTCTTTTTAAAGTCATAGATCCCCTTGGTAATCTGGTGAGGCCAAATGACTATTCAGAATGTTTGTTGCCTACATTCTTTTTTTTTTCTATTCAAAGAGATTTTATTTTCCCAATTACATGTAAAAACAATTTCCGACATACATTTTCCAAACATTATAAAATTCAACGTCTCCTTCTAACCCTTTCCTCTCCCCTTTTGGAGTTAGCATGCAATTTGATCTGGATTATACATGTACTATCATGCAAGACTTTCCCATACTGGTCATTGTAGTAAAAGAATACTCATATAAAAGTAGAACCCCCAAACAAAAGCATTAATAAATTATTGTGGAAGATAGTCTTTTCTTTCATAAAGAATGTAAGCAACAATACTAAGTTTTGGAGGTAAATTAAAGATGCAACTTTTTTTTTTGTAATCTGAGTTCATGGGCCTATTATCTATCCACAGAGAAAGAAGACCCAAAATTAAGAACCCTGTCATAGGGGATTTTGCTACCTATAATGTATCCTATACTCGTTTATTCAAAAACACCAGCCCTTGACTAAAGCCAGATTTTTCTATTGGGTCCACTGTTTAAATTACCTGACCTTTTGGGATCTGTCTTTTGTTTTTGCTCCGATTAGTCTCTCTGCTTTGAATCAGGACAAGGTTTAAAGCCTGAGGAATGACCATCACTCCCTTGTTAAAGTTAACCCCAAGAGTTAACTTGTTAGACTTAAGGGTCACTAACCACCTTGAGGTAAGGTCTCCAACTTTAGCTAACAAAGGCAGAAGTAGATTGCAGAGTCATCCAAGATGCCAGTCCATTCACATGCTCAGTAAGAACTACATCCCATGGAAGCCTCCCATAACAAATGGCGATCAGCTCTCTGGCACTGCCCAACCCCACTGCAGTGGTCAGCCTTGACATTCATTCCTTCTCTAGCCTTTGAGTTTCCTTCTATATCTGCCCTGACATCCCGGGCTCTGGCCTCTTCCAACTCTTAGCTGAATGACAAATTGCTACAGAAAAATTCTGGACCCTGAACCCTTAAAATATCTTTAAATTAGTTAACCTTTCTGAGTCTCATTTCTGGCATCTATAAAATGAAGACAATAGCTATTGCCCTGACCTCATAGGGAAGCTATAAGAATCAAATGAGACAATGAGTTTCATGTCAGTTATTATTCAGTACTGTTAATATCTTTGGAATAATCCATGATAATTTCATAGGCTCATAAGTTTGGAACTAGAAGGGACCTTGAAGACTGCCACGTCTAATCCCTTCATTTGAAAGATGAGGAAACTGAGGCTGAGAGTTAAATGACTTGCCCAGGGTTGCAAAGAGAATGTCTGAGGCAGGTTTTGGATTCAGGCTTCCTCAAGTGCCAGAATTTGACCCACATTCAGAATATGAACTCAAACTTCATCTCTAAATCTAGTGTTCTTACCATAGCATCATAATCTATTTACAAGATATTCATTTCTGCAAGTTGCAGCAAAATCATTTATGTGCTTAAAAGAAAATTTCATAGAACTGAAGGTTTAAACTCCATGCACATTTTCCCACATATCCTCAGGCCTAGTTCTCATGGTAATTGTTTACCAGTAAAACATCATCTTCTAAAAATAGCACAATTCAATATTGTCTGTGATCTTCTCTCAGCTCACCACATGGGGGTTCATCCATATACCATGGTTGGAATCCTATTTTCACTTCCTCTTGACATCACAGGGATGTCAGGGAAGCACAAAGGCTTCCTCCAATCGTTCCCCAGAAGGAGATCACCTTCTTTTTTGAGCAGATATTTACTTGAAGACATCCTCTTTTCTAGGTCCTGATCATAGCCCCTAATTTGTGAGGCTTTCCAGTCTGCTTCCATCCACCATATACTTCCTCACTGCCCTCTGTAAGATAACTTATTTTTAATTCTTGGGAGATTTTGGTATTCTATGACTTCCAGCCATACGGTGTAGGTAGAATATTGTTTTTTAAATGGGCTTTTGTCTCTGAAAGAAGTTTGCCGTCATTAAAAGTGTTAGCCAAACCAGAAACAACTTAGTCCTCTCTCTTCCTCCAGTTTGATTCTGAGCCCAATTCTCTAACAACCAATGTATATATTTACAAAAAAGTGATATGGACTGTCTAAATGCACATTACAATCTGTAAAAAAAGCATTCTTTATTAATTTAGAACCCGCCTTAAAAGTTCTATACCAAAGTGTTCTCCCACTTATACATCAAAATTATGAAAGATTCTCTGAATAAGGGGACCAGAGGTATAAAACTCTGCATATAATATCATTTTTCTCATAGGCTGGTTAGTTTTTCTTTCTACCTTTTAAAAATTCTTTAGTATAAGGAAAGGCTCAGTTTGAGGGATTGGGCAAGAAACAGTGGGAAAGGTAAGCAACATGCAAATAAAGTCAATTAAAAATAAATCAGAAATAAAAAAATGTTTTACATGATTGCACATGTAAAATCTTTAACAGATTGTTTACCATCTCAGGAAAGGGAGATGGGAAGAAAAGTGGGAGAGAGGGAAAGAATTTGGAACTCAATTTTTAAAAAAAATGTTAAAAATTGTTTTTACAGGGGGCAGCTGGGTAGCTCAGTGGATTGAGAATCAGGCCTAGAGACGGGAGGTCCTAGGTTCAAATCTGACCTCAGACACTTCCCAGCTGTGTGACCCTGGGCAAGTCACTTGACCCCCATTGCCTACCCCTACCACACTCTTCTGCCTTGGAGCCAATACACAGAATTGACTCCAAGACTGAAGGTAAGAGTTTTTTTAAAAATTGTTTTTACAGGTAATTGGAAAAAATGTTTTAAAAATTAAATTAATAATTGGGGGCAGCTAGGTGGCTCAGTGGATTGAGAGTCATGCCCAGAGATGGTAGGTCCTGGGTTCAAATCTGGCCTCAGACACTTCCCAGCTGTGTAACCCTGGGCAAGTCACTTAACCCTCATTGCCTAGCCCTTACTGCTCTTCTGCCATGGAACCAATATATAGTATTGATTCCAAGACAGAAGGTAAGCATTTTTTTAAATTAAATTGATAATTACTTTTTTTTAATTCCATAAATGTTATAATGTTATATTTGTTATATATGTTATAATGTTATGAGAACATTATAAATAACAAAATTATAAATAACCGTGTCCAACCCCCTGATAATTTATATCAGGCAAGTTATAAAAGAGATGATAGATGCTTCAGCATTATAGTGGAAGACATCCAGGGCAAAATTTGAAGTTAAAAAGGGATTCTCTGTTGGTGATGAGGTCCTCCAGATGGTACTGTTTGCAGGTGACATCATGCTGGTTACACCGGAACACTGGGAAGAACTATACTCAAATTAGTTTGGCCTGCATGTTAGTGCTTAATAAGTGAGATACCAAACATGAAGCCTCTTAAAGTTTTTTGAACTATAACAAATAATAGCATATACTATGAGCTTATGTATTCTATTTCTCTGATTTACTTATGAGACTTAGCGCAATGACCTATGCACACAAGAGGCACTAGATAAATTATTATTCAGTGAAATTTTTGGCCAAGTCCAATTCTGTAAGTCCTCAAATAAAACTACAGAATTCAACTTTGTCTTACCAATTATGAGTAGTTTATAAATGATGATACTAATAACATCCCTAATAACTAATATGTAGCTCTTTAAAGTTTACTAAATATATTACATTCATTATCTCATTTGATTCTCACACTAAAAGAAAAAGGCTAGGAATTAGGTTCTATAGATATTATTCCTGATTTACAGAAACTGGAAGGTTAAGTGAATTAACCATAGTTACAGAATTGTTATTACCAGAACTTGAACCCCAGATCATGCCTGATTCCAAGTGTAAGATTTTCCATTAAGTATTCCCTCTCTCTCATTAGGCACAAGTAATTTAACCTTCACAGTAAGCATCAACAATACTGAGATTTCTAAATGCATAGATAGCAAAGCTATAAAAAAATAAAATCTACTCAATTATCAACAGAATAAGTAGTTAGTTTGTGTATTACTCCAAATACCTTTCCTTTTTGAGTAAAAATTTTAGGTCATTTCATAGTTTACTACTCCCTTGGCCAGAATAGGCTGGGCTAATAAGGGAGAGATGAAATCCAAAGAAATTTGCATCTCTGACAAGTTTAGAATGCAAGTGTCACTAAAAACTGATAGCTAAGAATTTCCGTATCTGTAAAAAGGGCATAAAGTCATTTGCATATTAATAAATGGAATAAATGCAACAGCATTGCATTTGGGAACTGCAGACAATTTGACATAATAAAGAGCTGTCATGGAAGGCAGAAGGATATGGTCCAAAGTCCCACCTCTAACATATGGTAGCTGTGTGACACTGGGCAAATTACTTATCTTCTCAATGTCCCCTTATAACTATCTAAGGCTAAATTACAGGAAAAGTAGAAACCTGCTTTGATGAGGAAGCTTTCTTCACCTGGGAACTGCTTAGCCCAATGAAATCACAGGTTCGGTCACCACTTTTTGGAAAATTGCTCAAAGCTTTTTAATAATCTTAACCTGCTTTTATACATACATACACATATGTGTACATATGTATTTATGTGGTAGATCGGTTGCAAATCTAGAAAACTCTAATATACAAGGAATAAAAATTGCAGGCAGTCCAAAAAGGTAATGGGAAGAGGCATGGTGGACAAAATCAGACTATAGAATATTTCTAATGAATTAGCATATGCAATAATAAGGGATATCATCCAAGAAATGTATGATTAGAAAATCACATGAGCCTATCATACAGAAACTCAGTATAACTGATATAAAATATAAAAAGAATTAGAGAAAGGTCTCTACCACATATACAAAAATGACAGAGGTTAAAAAAATATGAATAACTTTCAGTCTACAATGAGTGGAACAGGTACCCACACTTTTAAAATTGCTGATAAAATGAAGTAGCACCATTATCTATGGATTCTATTATTCTCTGTGCTTATAACATAAGGGTAACTTGGCATTAACATTCAAAATTCTGACCCTCTGGTCTGACCCCTCTAAGTAGGGATGGCTACTGGAGCTTTGTCCCAGAATGCTGACAGTAGAATCTTTCAGTAGCATAGACATACCTGAACTTAGAAAAGAATAATTAGTTAAAATATATATTTATGAAAGAGGCTTGTGAGCTCTTCCTAAACCTGGCCTCATTCTGCTCCCTCAACCCTCATCCCCAACATCCTTCTAAGCATCCGTTTTGTAATATCCTAGCTTCTTTCTACACACAGGGACCAGACATGCAGGGTTTCTCTGAATTTTAAGAGGCATTTTGTGCTGCTTGCCAAAATGGCTACTTACTGCTCAGTTCAAGGCATGGATGATTTATATAAGGAGAGGGGGAAAAAACAAACAAGAGAAAGGAACAGACCACCCCACTGTCAATCCATAATTGTGGTTCATATTTGAGCTCCCCATTCACTGCAGCCACCAAAAAAAAGACACTAAATCTAATATTCTGAGATCCTTATCCCAGTTAAACCACAAAAATTTTGCCTAGTAGACATTTTCCTCAAATACCTTTACTTAGGCTTTTAAGTCAGTCAATAAACAGTGAATATTGTGTTATATTCATGAGAAAAACATGGCCCAAAGTGACAATGACTGCCAAAAAATGTCAAGGGCTTGAGCCAATTGAAAAATTGTTCTAAACTGATTCTTTCAAACCAAACTGATCTGGTACAGTTTTTTATAAGTCTTTATTGAACCTCCAACAAAAGTCTAACCACACCCATTTCCGCCCAGCCAAAATTTATGCTGATGGCATTTTCTAACTCAGTCACTCAAACTGAACAGATTCCAATCATGATCAATCTGAACTAGAACAGATATGAACTTATCTAGCATGATTATAAACTGATCCTGTCCCACTTCCTCTCCCTATTACCCCCTTCCTCAAATTACCTTTTCTTACACAGTAAGTATAATAAAACCATAAAAGCAGTGAATGGTACTGCCCTCCAATCTAACCCCTTCCAGTATTTATTTTCAAAAGTTCAAGCAAAGCGTCTAATCATTTGATATTTATAGACTACCCTGTGTGTTCATTACAGTAATAGACTTCAAGAATCAATCCATCAATGTGCATTTATTAAGCAGTTACATGTACCAGGCACAGGGCTAGGAGCTAAAGACACAAGTACAAAAGGAAGAAAGACAGGAAGGAAAGAAAGAAGGAAGAGTTAAATAAAACTAATCTATAAACACCCAGAATTAATATATTGCTCTGTTTTGCTAAAAAGCTCATTCAAAAGATAATTAGTTTGACTTACAAAACTGATTTACACCCAACTTCTTAAGAATAAATTTTCATTCATTTATTCAAAACTATTTTATAAAAATAAGATAGTCTTCTATTTAAAATGCCTTCAGAAAGTATTAATTCCTCATTTTTTACAGCAGTCTCCATCTTCACTATCACTGATTACAATCTATCACTATCACTGATTGAAAGGTATAAAGAATACACTATCCTAACCTTTTTATTGTTTGTGATAGAGAAAAAAATAAAACAAACATTTGGCTTGGTAGGATAAAATACAACTTTAAAGACCTTCCAAGAATCCCACAAATACTGGTGATGATGATGAGACAATATTTCTTGAGGGATTCAATCATCTAAAAAAAAAAAAAAACTGTTAAGATCCCAGGATTATCCATATCAAAGAAAACATTAAACTATTAAACTAGGAAAAGTGTTGATCACTGCTATGGAGGATGGTCTTCACACATCTAAGCAATACAATTAGAAGAGGATTCTCATAAGATATTATGACATTTGAAGATGACACTATGCACACTACAAGATCTTCTCAATGATACATACCGACACTAAAAAATTGGACTAACAACATACACTGGAAAAGCCAGTTAGATATATGCCCATTGCTCAGATTGCCAGATGTAGTACATACACTTGGATTATACGTGAACGGACACAGAACAGAGCCCAGAACTAAATTTCATTAGACACTATTCTTTCAAAAACCATCTCTGTTTTTCCTCCAGACTGCCTCCAAAGAATCTGGAAAACTAAACTAGCTATAATACCACTACAATTTGCCATTAATATTTTGCAGAAGCATTCCTTGGCTTTACCACAGCCAAAATGTGACAGTATAAAAGCTCTCTCTTCTCCAAACAAAATGCCAAAGAAATATAGAATCATCGAATGGCATTCCTTAGAAAAGAGAAGACAGATGAGATTTATCCTGTTGATACAAGAGCATGTGTAGCACTAGAAGGAAATGGTCACAATGGAAAATAAATTCAACAATTTCTTCATAGCCTCCTGTTACTCATTTAAGTGTACAAAATAACAGATATGCATATATACACATAACATGTGTGTATAAGTATATGTATACACATATGTATGTATAAGTGTATATGTATACACATATATGTGTGTATATACACCATATATACACCATATATAATACATTCAAGCCTTTCCTTGTGCATTGGTCACAAGTTAAGAATATTAACCAAGCTAGACAAAAAGGTATGACAAGCTCTCAAGAGCATACTGGATTCTTAAACTGGTTCTGAAGATCAAGAAAGCTCCATTAGCACAAAAAAACCACAGCTATGTGAAATCAGCTCAATCGCTGCTTTCTGAAAGAAAAGCATGACCTAAAATAAACCACACTACACATTACTAGAGCATTTCTAAAAGTGCATTTTCACACAGTTTTTCCAACAATCACGTTATGTTAATAATTTTAATGAGATAGAACTGCAGCTGACTCTCACCCACAATACCACGGCCAAGCCCCAGCCTCTTTGTTCGGAAATCTCTATCTTACCACTCCTGGAAGCTCTGTCTTCTTTCTACTGATATTAATAAATAAGGAGAAGGAAGAATAAAAGGATGACTGACTGGGAGGAAGGAGTGACAGGCCTAAAGATTCGGACATTCATAGCTTCACGAAATAACACTACTATGCAGCTAGTTGTACAAAAAGATAAATTACTTTAAACAGTATTCCATCACACAAACACGGATGTCTTCATTATAATTACTTAGATTAAGGAAACCACAGGTGTTTCCTAACCCATCTTTAAAAATAAAGTGCAATTCACCCGCACTAAGAATTACCAGATAGATTAATATACCCTACACATTTTTTGCATACAGGTTCATATGCCCATACACACTTTCCCCAGTCTACTCACACACATACACATGTAGGATGCCAACAGTAGGTGGGTAACAGATGCCTACATTGCTCTGAGAGAAGCCATAATGTGGGCAAGTCCCGGATAATAGCCTCTCTTCGAACCCCACCCCCTCACCCGGAGAATGAAAAGAGAAAGAGGGAAGAAAGAGAAACCAAGAAAGCCTGAATTTCCAGGCATCAACTTTTCATGAAATGCACAACCGACTAGGATAGGAAATACCTCCCTGCTGAGTAATGCTTCATGGATTGTAAATTCACCTCTCCAGAGAAACAAACCTGAACACGAAAACACAGCCAGATGGGGAAACCACTCCTACCTGCTCCATACAGCTTCTCTGTCACTCCGGCTTCCAGGGTGATATTCCTCCCACTCCCCTTTTTGGCATGGAAACACACCAATAAGAACCGAGAATACAGCTTGCTAAGAGGGCTGAGCTGTGATTTACCAGGCTTGTTGGGAAACAGGGGTGGGGGTGGGGGGAGGTTTCCTAGGGATAAAAACAAAACCCTTTTCATTTAAACAAACATTGGGTTGTGGATTTATATGTATGTTTTGTTAATTTTTTTAAATCCATTGATCTCCCTTCTCTGTCAATCCATCCACCTCTGAGATCTTAATCTCTGAATCCTTAGGAAAGAAAATGGCTGGGCGGCAACCACCCATCCAAGTTTCCTAAAAGCACCTGCTACCCTCCTCACTCCCACCCTCACACATAAGCACTCATACATAAACAACATCATTCCTCCAACCAAATTGTGTATCATAAATCTGTGTGTTCATATGCATACGGAGCCAAACTTCTTCACCCATCTTCAAAGAACACACACACACACACACACACACACACACACACACACACACACGTCGAGAGGATCTAAAACAGGTGACATTAATTGGGAAGTTCTCAGAAGAAGCCAATTAGCTTCCAAGCCCGATCACGACACATCAAGAGCCTGCCGCTGGCCCCAAAAACAGACGTGACACTTGAGAATGAAGCCCCGGGCAGAAGGGGAAGGTAAAAAGTTTGGAGAGTTCCCTTTCTCTTCTGTGCCCAAAGGACTCCTCCTTAAGAGTACAGTAGGGGAAAGGCACCAGGCACATACTACTTCCCCTTTCCCGAACACAAAGGAGTGTTTGGGTCCCGGAGCCCCAGCCAGGGCGCAAGGAGTTCCGCCGTTTTATTTACAAACAACGCGCGCTCAGGGCGGCGAGAAAAAGGCAGTAGCTAAGACAGAGAGCAGTAGGCAGAGAGAAGGGAGAAGCGCCCTGGAGAACTGAGTCCAGTCCCAGGAAATCCGAGCTACCAGGTGGCCCAGGTGCCGTTACCCGGCACTCTTGGGACCCTCCCATACCCGCTGCCACTGGGCCCCACACTCAGAGACCTAGACACCCATGCAGTACTAGCGATCCTCTAACCCCTTTAAATACGAGGGAATAAAGAAGAGTGCAAGCAGGCAAGCAGCTGCCAGACCCCCACCCTCTAACCTGACTCTCGAAAGATTCAACCCTCCCGCGTGCACACGAAACTCCCTAGCTCCCCCGGGAAGTGGAAGCGAATGGGGGTGGGGCGAGGGTGACAGATGGGCTTAGGGTAAGCATACCAATTCACGGGAGGTATGGGGGAGTAAATCACTTACTTCATCTTCGGAAAGTCCATAGACTGGCTCCCCCAGCCCGGTCGCCATGGAGCCCGGGGGCAAGAGCACCCCCAACTCTTGGGGTAGGGGTATTCGAGGCGGTTGCTGCCCTCTCCCCTCTCGGGACTTCTAAAGAGAGTCACTAGCGGCAGCTAGAGCTACTCTTTGGACTTCGCTCTTCTTCCTGGTCGCCTCCGGGATGCACTCCAGCCCCTTGGGGAAGTTGTAGCCCCAGGGGACGCCAACGCCGTTAGTGCTAAAGCAAAGAAGGTAAGGGAGGTCCCCTACCGTCCAGTCCGACCTCCTCCCACCCTCCAGCCCGGGCTGCTTCCTCCTCGGGGCGGCTGCAGAAGCCGGAAGGCTTCGGGGGAAATGCGGACTGGCAGTGAAACTAGAAGGAAAAGGAAGACTAGAGAGGGGAGGGATGTGAAAAGCTCTCAAGCAAGTCCCTAGGATCCTTCTTCCTGCAGTTGCTCTCGCCTGCTCTCCGAAGAGAGCACGGGCTCCAGTGCTGTTGCTGCTGTCCCTCCTGGCTGCTAGAACTGCCCGAGCTGCCCAACTCTGGAGTGAGCGCCTACCCGGCACGCACACGCGGGGCCGCTTTCCTCCCCGCGGCTTTCCCCACAGCTGCTGCTGCTGCTGCTGTTGCTGCTGCTGCGGAGATTGCTGCTGCTGCTGCTGCACGGAACCGTTTGGCTTTCCCTCCTCCTCTTCTTCCTCCCTTCCTTCCTTCTCTTCTCCGCCCCCCTCTTCTAGCTGGCTCTCAGTTCACATTAACCCGGCTCACATTCTCCCCACCACAACCCCCTTCCTCCCCTTTCCTAGCAGATCTCTCCTCCTCCTCCTCTTCCTCCTCCTACTTCCACCCGAGGCCAGTGAGGGGACCCTCCCTCCCCCTCCTTCTCTCCTCCCAGTCTCACCGGGGCGGGAAGAAGAGCCCACCAAGCCAATCACAGGCTTCATCCTTTGGGGGAGGATAGGCGGTCAGGCTAGGTTGATTTGGTTCGCCCCCCACCCCCATTCCCCTGGTTTGAGTGCAATTATGTTACCCAAGGGGATGGGGTGTTGGAATGAGTCTGAAGGGGCGTGGACGCGTGAGGCTTCCTTTTGGATACTAACCTATACTCCCAGGCTTCCCTGGTTGGGGAGGGGGGGAGGTAATTGAAGGGGGTGAAGGGGTGAGGGGTAAAGGACGGGGATAGACCTTTGGGGTTTCAGGATGAGGGGGAATTTCTTCCAAGAGAACAATAAAATGTCCATCTCCTTGGCCCGTTGGGTTTTGGGAGGTGGGGTTGTTTGTTTTATTGAGGGTCTTGGGTTTGGGTTAATTTTGTTAAAAATTGGTTTTCTTTTCCCCTTTAAATGATTCTTGGCAGCCACAATAAATACGGACTTGGCTACATTGTCAGCTTCGCTGGAACGGATTTCTTTCCCCAGCCCCCAGCCAGGGAGAGGCTGCCCCGGTGTGGCCAAGAATCGCCAGTGCTGGTGTCAGCCCTGACGAAGTGAAAGGCTGGGGGCCAAATGCTACACACTCACTCACCCACTTAAAACCCGACTGTTCGGTGCTCCACGTACCAAAGAAATCATCTTTCGAGCCTCGACATTAAATACCAACTCGTAGACTCCGAGTTTACTGTTTGGGTGAGCAAATGGTTAAGACATTCTTTAGTAACGTAGGATTCTCCCATAGCACACCTACTAAGAAGAAAGAACTTGGATGACTACCTAGCTAGCATATAATCCATTTAATTCTCCGGAATTTATAAAAATGCAAAGGGCAGTATAAAACTTTGATGAGTAACTAAAAACAAATATGGCGCATGAATCTTTCAGGTGCTTTTTTCTTCTAGAAAAGGCGTTCTTTTAGGGACTAAATACCAATGTAGATAAAATTAATAGTAAGAACCTACCTTTGGAAAATGAACAGAATTAACTGTGCCTTCTGGGGTGTTAACATACTACACTTTAAATTCCTGATACTGATTATAATTCCGGATACCAGAAAACCAGTTATGCTAAAATAGTCATAAATTGTTTTTTTTAATTCATACAGGTTAAGGACCCTTTTTCTATACTACAAGAAATAAGAAATGGAGACCATTTCAGGAAAACTGATTTATATAAACTGATTCCATTTAAAAAAAATAGAACAACAATGAGAACGTAATAATGACTACATTAAAGCAAATAAAAACACCTTTTATTTAGGGAAGGTCTTTTAGTGAGAATGGAATAATCACTTTGCTGTCTTTGTGATAGCCTCAAAGAATTCTTTCCGAATCACAGTATTAAGACTTGAAACCCTGAGTACTAATCCCACTTCTATTATTATTGTCTCACAAAGCACTAATTGATATATAATTTCAGACAGTCCCATAAAATGAATATCATCATTCACTCAGAGATTTGGGAAACATTTAAGCAACTGATTTATAGTTAGAAAATGTCCCCTCATTCCCAACCCCAGGAAACTTAGCTATTTTAGAATCCTTTTACTGAACAATTTAAAAGAGAATTCTGAACAACAGTTTAAGTTCCATTCCTAATATTCCTTCTTCACTTAAAGATTATAAGGACCAACCTGTTTTTTCCTGAACCTTTTTTATTTTATGACTATCTAAATGTAACAGACCATAACTTGGAAAATGAACAGACCCCAATTTATCATGAAAGCAATCAAAAAGATACATTGCAGGCTTCAAGAATATTAAACAGGTTCTGCATTTTCCTTAAAGAATTTTTTCTAGGAATGTTCAAAATACACTTTCTGCTTATTATTTCTTTTGTTTAAAAATGATTCCAAATCAAGAGAACCCTAAGTCAACAGATGTTATGCAATCATATAGCTAAATTTTCCAAGGGCAGCATTTCACCTCCCACCCCATCCCAAGTTCATAGAATCATAGATTAAAAGCTAAAGGGGACCTTACAGGCTATGGAATCCAAATCTCTCGTTTAATAGGGAAGTTAAATGACATGTCCAGTGTTACACAGCAAGTAAGTAAATATAGGTCAAGTTCTGAACTTGTCTTAGTGACTCTAAATAATGCCTGTCTCTGTTGCCTCTCCTACAATAAAATCACTTACTTCAGATGACTATCCATCTTATTTTGAAGTATCTTCCAGAACAGAAGTTCTGTAAATCTCATTGGTGCCTCATTCCAGTACTTAATAATTGATTGTCAAGAAATATTTTCTAGGAATATAAAACTCTCTATAACCCATTTCTTTTTATTCTGGCCTCAATAGAAATAAGTGATAGCCTTTTACTATCTTAGACCTGTAGAGATATGAAATATTTAGTGCAATACATTTTCAGAAAAGGAAATAGGCCAGAGAAGTTATATCATGAGCCAAAGGTCATAAGGGCTCATAAGGTAGTTAAAGTAAGAACCAAACTCATATCTCCTGATTCCCAGTTATACACTGATATCATGTAACCAAATTATACACAAAATCACAAGACTATCCCTTTCATTTTATAGATGAGAAAACCAAAGTTCAGAAAAGTTAAATGACTTGCCTAAGCTCACACAGGTGGTTAACAGAAATGAGATTTAAACACAAGTTATTTAAATCCAACAATCATTCCGATATGCCAGGCCCCTTCATCGAAAACTCTCGTATGGTCTTTGAGGACTTCTGTGGCGAAAAATTCATCAATCCATAACCAACTCTTCCAAACTTAGTTGTTCAGATGCTTGGACAAGAGCACTTCAATCTACTACAAAGCCTGTATCTTAAACCTTAGAAATTTGGTAGAGAGGCCGAATTATATAGGGTAGAAAGCTGCTCTCAGGATTGAGACCTACCAAGATTTAAGGCCTACCTCTGATGCATACTGGTTTTGTAATTCTGCTAAAGTTACTTAAACTTTCAGTGACGGAGGTTCTTAGACCTGGGTCAATGAGCTTGTCTTTAAAAAAAAAAAAAAAATCTTTGTAATCCTATGTATTTGATTTTTTTGAAAAGTCCATGTTTTACCACATTGCCAAAAAGTGGGGGAAGAGTTTCATGATGTTAAAAACAGTTAACAAGAGGCAGCTAGGTGGCTCAGTGGCTTGAGAGCTAAGCCCAGAGGTCCTGGGTTCAGATCTAACTTCAGATACTGCCTAGCTATTTGACTCTGGGTAAATCACTTAACCCACATTGTCTACCCCTTACCATTCTTCTGCCAATACATAGTATTGATTCTGAGAAGGAAAGTAAAGATTAAAAAAAAAACAAAGTTTAACAGCCTTTTTAACAGCCTAAGACTGTAAATTGCCCAGAATGTGAGCTGCATTGGTAGAAGTGGTTCTCTCACTTTACCAATTCTCTATACCAAAGAAATCCCAGGTTCGGTCCCATCTAACTTGGTAAGCTCTGCCAGAACAGACACTCTACGGTCTCAGATTCAGTTACCTATGATCAGTCCCACACCACCAGGAAGCATCCAAATAGGACTTGATAGGATTAACTGCATACCTGAATTAATTTCTCTAGTGGATTATAAAGGATTCAGGGATTCTTTACCATTTTTATGTCACTGACTCTTTTGGCAGTCTGGTAAAGTCTTTGGACTCCTCAAGAATGAATGAATGTGTTCAGAGAACCTAGATGGCACAGGCTTGGAAGTGGAAGGATCTAGGTTCAGATCTAACCTCAGACTCTTCTTAACTATGTTACCCTGATAAAGTCACTTAACCCCCATTGTTTAATCCTTGCCCCTCTATCTTAGAGTTGTTACTAAGACAGAAAATAAGGATTTAAAAAAAGGAATGAATATTTTAAAATGCATAAAATATATAGGGCTACAAAGGAAACAAATTCAGAGAACCCAGGTTAAGAACCTCTTGCTCTACACTATAAGAAATAAGGAATGAGAGAATTTCAGAAAAGGTTTGACTTATATGATCTGACTCAGTGAAGAAAGAACCACCATGAGGATAATTTATATGACTACATTAATGCAAATAATTTAAAGTATTAAAATGTGACTGGATTAAGATTAAAAGCAATGACTACCATTGGTGCCAGATGCTGAAACATATTTCCCTCCTCTCTGTAAAGAAATGATTGGACAAAAGATTCAATGGCATATGCAAATGCAAGAGATCTTGCATAAATCCTGCATTACAAATGCCCCTTTTTAGTTTCATGGTAGGGTGAAAGGAAGGGAGCAAGTGTCAATGCTAGGAAATGACTTTTACTGGCAAAAACAAGACATCAATGAAACTTAAAAAATTAAGTTGCTCTTTCCATTTCCTCTCAATTGTTCCTATCTTTCCCAAAAATCTTCTTTATAGTGACCTTTCAAAGATTTAAAATCACCTTTCAACTTGCTTTTTTACTTTAAAAAAAAAAAAGCCAACAGCAACAACAGCAAAACCCTCTTCACTTTCCAACATGGGTTACATTTTCAATTCCCATTATTTGTTACTTTCTTTGACTGTTTTCCAATTTCTCCATTTATCTTAAATATCCCAAACAAAATTTAATAATTTCTGGTAATTAGAACTAGAGAATAAGAAAACTTGTAAGTAATTTCTCTGTATTACTTTGTACTTACTTATGTATCTATTGTATTCAGTACCTCTTTCCTTTACCCTTCACCTTAAATGTAAGCTACTGAAGGAAGGAAGAAAACAAGCATTAATTAAGCCCCTACTATGCAGCAGGAACTGCTAATCACTTTATGATTATCCAACTTGATCTCTAGGACAAGAACTATTTTGAATTTTGTTTTTCTTACTCTTCTAATGCCTGCTAAATCACCTTACATATAGTAGTCGCTTAATAAATACTGAATTAAATTATAATTCTTTTAATAAATAAATAAACAAATTCTTTTACATGCCAGAATTACATTGGAGAGTAAAAAAATAGCTTATGTACTGCTACATCCCATTGGTTTCTTCTAACCTTTCTTATATCTAGATTTTTTTTCCCACTCACCTCCATAACTTTCATTCATTCATTATTTTTAACACCTATTGTTTGCACAGCAATATTATATATATGCATATATATATGAGGATAAAGAAGAAATAGAATGTACTGTATCCTTGAATTCAAAGTAGTTCAGTATGATTAGAAACAAAATGTGCACACATACTTGTGTTAAATCTCTGTTCTTTAAATAAAAGAGTCTATGCCCCCAAATGAATTTCATCGGTTTTCTTTAATTCTTTAGTTCATTTTTCATTTTTAATTTGGGCTTCATATTCTAAGTTGCTAGAAGTATTATTTGACACAGAACTCACACTAGAAAGTTAAAAGTCCAACCCCCTCATTTTATAGAGGGTGAAACTGAGATCCAAAGAAGTTTAAATGGTTTTCCCAAGGTCACACAGGGGCAAAGCCAAAACTAGAAGTAAGTGTCCTCATTTCCTAATCTAGTTCTCCTTCTATTGGACCATATCACCCTTCTGATCCTAAAGAGCAAGAAAATGCCACAACTCTTTGAAGCACAATTTTGCAGTGACAAATAAGGAACAACATAATGCCATCACTTCATTAATCCCACACTCCGTTCAAGAGAAGTATTTTTTTCTCAACCATCTACAGAAAGTACCAAAAACTAAATTAAATTACATAATTTATTCATGTACATTACACATAAATAATATTAAATTGTCTTCTAAGTTCTTGGTGATGAAATGGAATCTTTGAGGGCAAAGATAATTAACAATTCAATATAATCAATTACTGCATGCCATCTTTTAAAAATGATGTTAGTCTGAAATTAAATCTGCCTGACTCCAAGTCCAGGGCTACATATCAAATAGGTCACACTACTCTTCAACTGAGGGAAGAAGTAGGAGTGGGAAAATTACTTCAGTGTAAAAGTGAAAGATACCAATAAAACAACTTTTTGAAAAATGCACTGATTTTAAAATATTCATGAATATAAAAAATTGTTCTTTGCCCCCTTTCCTCCTGTCTTCCTCCTTTCACCCCTTTCCTCCTGTCTTCCTCCTTTCACTCTCTCTCCATTGGCTGTATTATAGATGAAAACACTTGGAACTTTTGTTGGATCTATCGACTCAGAAAAGAGAAGATGGGAAAAAGCAGAAACACTGAAGGAAGGCACACTGCTCCAAACACTCTTTGGTATCCGAATTTCCCTCCTTGAATGTATTATATTGTTTAAAACCCACAATGTATGCTCTTTTAGGGTTGCCAAAACCAGTGGAGAAGTTACTGGACATTTGGTCCAGTACTTTGGTTACTTCGGTCATTTGTATTTAAATTGTCAGTAGTAGCTAGACCTGGGACTATTGAGTAGGGCAATGAGTCACACAGAGACCTTATTCTGGAGTACTGGTTGCCTGTGGTTGGTCCTGGGCCTTTGGAATTCTGAAGGTTGGTACAATGGTGAGAGACTCTGGGAATGGATCTGTCCACAGTGAACAGAATTATACAGGGTAGTATCTCAGCCCTCCCCTCTTTTTTTATTTCAAGTCCCAAGGCAGGGTCTTATATATGCCCTATCTCTATAGGGCTTCAGAGGTCTGTGCATATTTAAGTAAAATAAACTCCAGAGGGAAATCATTCTGAGGCCAAATGATTGCCTCTTGGTCCAAATGTTTGTTGCATTCAGATGCTTTCTACTGAAGTCTACTGAATACCCACTCCAAGGTCATTGCTTTCTATCCAAACCCTAATAGAGACTGGTACAATGATGATTTTGATGGAGAAAAAAGAGATGGTTAATTTTGGAGCAAGGAGTAGCTAGGTAACACAATGGTTGAAATGCCAGGCCTGGAGCCAGGAAGACTTCTTCCTGAGTTCAAATCTGATCTTAGACACTATCTAGCTATATAATCTTGGGCAAGTGCCTTAACTGTTTGCCCCAGTTTCCTCATCTGTAAAATGGGCTGGAGAAGGAAATGACAAGCCACTCCAATATCTTTGCCAAGAAAACTCCAACAGGGTCACATAGAATTGGACATAACTGAAAATGACTGAATAACAACAGCCAGATAGATGAAAACAAGTTCAATAGTTGTTCAAGCATTTATTTAAACACTTAATTTGCCAGGTACTATGTTGGATTCTGGAGAATATAACACTGGGTATGTGATAACATAACTGTCAATTTTAACAAGATACTCACAAATGCCAGTGTCAGGTCTACAACCATGGCAATTTCATTCTGCCAAATCTGTTGCTCTGGTGCCTCCAAAGAGCCAGTATGATGCTGCAACTTTATCCCCTTTCCCTTGAATTCCTTCCTAAATGTCAAAAGTCATTACTACCACTAGAACAACCCAGGTCCCTGGAGTTTCCACTCTTCTCCATGATTCCAGACCAAAGAGTACTGAATTCTGAGTCAGAGGATGTAGGTTTATGTTGTATTCTGTCATTTCCTATCTATGTGACCTTGAGCAAATCCCTTATTCTCTGGACCTGAGTATCTTCATTGATAAAATGAGAAGTTTGGTCTATAAAGCCCCTAAGGTTCCTTAAAGATCTAAATGTATGATATTATGGTCCCAAATCAATTTGGAGGTTAAATAGTAATACTTTTATTTATAGAGCAAAAGTAAATGTTAAAATTATATGCAGGTAAAATAATCAAAAAATCAAAGTTACCTCCCTGTAGTTAATTCAAGCTTCCTAAAATTATCCTACATGTTATGACATCAGTCATATCCTAAAAAGGACTCACAGGACCTTTCCTTTCATGTCCCAAGTTCTTAGTTGTATAGAGATCCTCGTTTCCTCAATGCTTCTTGCTTTTATTCTTTCCAACTTCCAACTCTTTGGGTTTAACCCATTGATAGATTTCATAAACAGAATTACAGTCCAGTCAACCAAGAAAAGCTTGATACTGACATGGCCTGGGCATTCATTCCACATACCCCAATGTAATCACTAATTTGGGACTAAAGTAAATACCACCCAAAGACTAATATAAATCCCCACCATCAATGTCACCCAAAAGCTTATAGTGGCATCCCATTCCTTCTATTCTGAAATTTTCATAGAATTAGAGCATTAGATACCTGGAAAGAATGTGCATTGAAGAGAAAATCTTGGATTAAAATTCCATTTTGAAATTTTTCCAATTAAATGTAGAAACTCTTCATCTTTCTCTATTTCTCTTTAGGAGATAGACTACAAGACTCTTTGTTCCCATGCCTCTGAATGGAGTAGGATTATTATTAGCTCTCTAGTTATTACTATTAGAGGGAGGCTAGAAGATCTGGGTTTGAGTATTTGTTCTACTACTAAATGTGAACTAGACAAGTCATTTAATTTTTCCCTCATTATCCACATCAGCAAGATAGGAATAAATAATACTGATATTTTCCTCATGAAGTTGTTGGAGGAATCACCTGAAATAATTTGTGTAAAGTGCTTTATAAATTCAAAACTGCTACATGGAAAAAAATCAGTTATATAAAAATAATTATAATTAAAAAAAGTACGCTAATCCCAATAAACTTGGACATCTTATCATCATTTATCAAGTCATTCAACCCCTCTAAACATGAATTTCTTCATTTGTAAAACTTGGTTTTTAACTCAATTCAGTGAAGAATGAGTACCTACTATTTGCAATATACTATGAAGGAGTTTAACTGGATCAGGTTTCTTGATCTGTGGTCCCTGAACTAGTTTTCAACATATTGATATCTGTATTTCAATAAAATGAGTTTCCTTTGTAACCCTATGTATTTTATTTTATGCATTTAAACACAGTCTTCTGAGAAGAGGTCCATAGGCTTCACCAGATTGCCAAAGGGTCCAGGACCCCCCAAAAAAGGTAAAGAATCCCTAGAGTAGATGATATCCAAGGTCTCTTCCAACTCAATGATTTTGTTAGCCAAGGATTCTATAGAAAGAGTGAGAGTGGCATTCATTACAGAGAGAAAACCTACCTCAGAGTCAGAAGATGTGTGCTCAAGTCCTACACCTGATAAATATTAACTTTGTGACAACAGGCAACTCACTTTTCTCTCAGTAACCCTAGCAACTCTCTTAAGGCAATAAGAGAAGAAACTATCAAAGAAGGGGCTGACCTATTGTGGAAGAGATTCCCTACAACCAAGGAAATCATATGCCCGATTTTAAAAAAATTGATTTGTGACATTGTTTCTGAAAGTTGTTTCTCAAGTTGACTGATTTATAAATAAATTTCATCTTCTGTACTTCAAGATTTCACTCATTGTACACAAGATTTTAAACTATCATAAAGCAATAATTATTAAAACTATCCAATACTGGCTAAGAAATAGAAAAGTAGTCTAGTGGAACAGACATTCAACAAAGAGTAGCAAAAGAGTATAATAATTCTTGTATCTGACAAACATATAAATCCAAGTTTGGAGGATAAGAACTCACTATTTGGTAAAAATTGCTGGAACAATTAGAAAGTAGTCTGGCAGAAACTAGGTGTTAATGAATATCTTATACTATTTACTAAGATAAGACAAAATGGATACAGGGCCTAGATATAATGGGAGATGTCATAAACAAATTAGAAGAACAGGGAACATATTATCCATCAGATTTGTGGATAGGAGAGAAAATGGTTTTATACAAACAAAATTAATATAGCCAATATTAGAAAGAGAGCCAAAGGGGGCAGCTGGGTAGCTCAGTGGATTGAGAGTCAGGCCTAGAGATGGGAGGTCCTAGGTCCAAATCCAGCCTCAGACACTTTCCAGCTGTGTGATCCTGGCCAAGTCACTTGACCCCCATTGCCTACCCTTACCAATCTTCCACCTATAAGTCAATACACAGAAGTTAAGGGTTTAAAAAAAATTAAAAAAAAAAAAAAAGAAAGAAAGAGAGCCAAAAATTGATTGGGGGTGGAGGTGAGAATGAGGAAGAATTTAAAGATAATTTCTTGAATAGAAGTCTCATATCTAAAATGTAGAGAACTTTGTCAAATGTATAAGAAAAAGAGTCATCCCCTAATTGATAAGTGGCCAAAAGATATGAACAGACAGTTTTGGATAAAGAAATCAAAAGCATGCATAAAGACATATAAAAATGCTCTAAATCACTACTGATTAGAGAAATACATATTAAAACAATTCAGAAATATCCTCTCACACCTATCAGACTGACTAAAATGAGAAGAGGATAAAAATGACAAATGTTGGAGAGGATGTGGAAAAATAGAGATACTAATATGCTTTGGTGGAACTATAAACTGATCCAACCATTTTTGAGAGCAATTACGTAGAGTTATAAAACTGTATTACCTTAAACCCAACAATACCACTGTTGAGTCTGTTTCCCAAAGAGATCAAAGAAAAAGAAAAAGAACCTCTATGTTCCAAAATATTTTTAGCAGCTCTCTTAGTGGTGGCAAAGAACTAAAAATAAAGGGAATGTCCATCAATTGGGGGATGGCTGAGCAAGTTGTGGTATATGATTATGATGAAATACTACTACATCATAAGAAATGATGAGCAAGTTAATTTTAGAAAAACTTGGAAGGAACTACATAAAATAATGAAGAGCAAAAAGAGTAGAAGCAGAGGCAGTTGGGCGGCTCAGTGGATTGAAAGCCAGGCCTAGAGATAGGAGGTCCTAGGTTCAAATCTGACCTCAGATATTTCCTAGCTGTGTGACCCTGGGCAAGTCACTTAACCCCCATTGCCTAGTCCTTATCATTCTTTTGCCTTGAAATTAATATACAGTATTGATTCTAAGACAGAAGTTAAGGGTTTACAAAAGAAAGAAAGAAAGAAAGAAAGAAAGAAAGAAAGAAAGAAAGAAAGAAAGAAAGAAAGAAAGAAAGAAAGAAAGAAAGAAAGAAAGAAAGAAAG
>NC_058130.1:390276821-390328920 GCF_016433145.1 Gracilinanus agilis
AAGGAAGGAAGGAAGGAAGGAAGGAAGGAAGGAAGGAAGAGTAGAACCAAAAGAACATTATATGCAGCTACATAATTAATATTTGAATAAAAACTTTTGAATGTTTACCTCCAGAGAAAGAACTGATAAATAGAAATGCCTTTGATGGTGTGGAGGAAAGAAGGGAGGGAGATGCCTGGGAATTAATTTTTTACTGTATAAAGAAATTTAAAGGAAAAAAAAAAGATGTCATTCATTTGAACTACTTCTGTACACAAATAAACATGTCAAACTATCTATGATTAAGCCAGTGTAGGGAACACCAGGTTTGGAACCTCCTTGCATCAATGCAGATCTGTAACTGTCTTTTAAATATATACATAAGAAAAATATTCATAAATAGAAAATCAATTATTTTTATGAAAATAAGTACTTTGAAGATTTTTTAAAATCAAATATTACTTTCTTTAAAATAAAAGCAGTTTTTTTATTGCCTTGAGGAATGTCAACATATACCTGATAATTGTATTATTTTATCTACTTTATTAATTTGCTAAGCAAAATCTCTCTCTCACTTATTCTTTCTCTCTCTACACACACACACACACACACACACACACACACATACATACATGTGGACATACACCCTCATGGTCCTAATCAGATTATCCTCACTGTGTGGAGAAGTTCATCATTCAGTCACCTGACACTTAAGTTTTATGGCCCCAGCAACTACTGAAGAACATTTATTATAGTGATGGTAGAAAGTGAAAGAGAATTAAGAAGCCTCTTCATGAGGGTGAAAGAGGAGAGTTTAAAAGTTGTTTTGAAGCTTAACATTAAAACAAGCAAACAAAAAAAAACCAACTAACATCTGGGCAATTTTCCCATCACTTCCTGGCAAATAGAGGGAGAAGAAATGGAAGCAGTGTCAGATTTATATTCTTGGGCTCAAAGATCACTGGAGACAGTGACTATAGCCATAAAATTAAAAGATGCTTGCTTTTGGGAAGGAAAACTAGGACAAACCTGAACAGCACACTAAAAAGCAAAGACATCACCTTGCTCATGATGGTCTGTATAGTCAAAATTATGGTTTTTCCAGTAGCATGTGTGACTGTAAGAGTTGGACTAGAAGGAAAGCTGAGAGCAGCAGAATGAAAACTTTCAAATTGTGGTACTGGAGAAGAATTCTGAGAGTGCCTTGGACAGTATAGAGATCAAATTGATCAATACTTAAGGAAATTAATTCAGACTATTCACTGGAAGGTAAAATACTGAAGCTGAAGCTTAAATACTTTGAGCACATAATGAGAAGGCAGCACTCATTGGGAAAGACCCTGATGTTGGAGAAGATTCAAGGCAAAAGGAGAAGGGGACTCCCTGCAGGAGATGGATAGTGCCATAGAAACAATGAACATGAGTTTGGACAAACTTCCATAGAAAGTGGAGGAAGAAGGGTCTGGTGTGCCATGATCCGTGAGGTCACAAAGAATCAGACATATCTAAACATTGACTGAACAACAAAAGAGAGTAGGTAGGTAGCCACAACCTTGACATCACAGATTTTTTGAGTATTAAAAAGGTCAAGGGTAAACTTCGTCTAGATCCTTATCTGAATTGCCAAAATCGTCAATTATTATGGTCCAAATTAAAGTAACAATAAGGAATGACAGTTCTTAAACAATGGTTCTCATCTTTTCAACAGCAAGCTTAATGATAGCTTTCATCTTGGAGGTGACATCTCAAAATAAGTCTTTTAATTAACTTTTCACAAGTGAATTTCATCATTTGTACACTAAAGAAAATGCCTTCACTAAGTGCCCCAAATATCTAAACTTCATTTTTAAAATTAACATGTTCTATTTTTATGTTAAGACTATCTTATTTAATAAAATGATTTAAATGCCTAATATGGAAAACTGTTTTACATGGCTGCACATGTAAAATATATAACTAATTGCTTACTGTCTCAGGTCAGGTTAGAAAGGTTGACAGGAGGGACAGACTTTGGAACTCAAAATTTTTTTTAAATGAATGTTAAAAATTTGTTTTTACATGTAATTGGGAGAAAAGAAATTATTAAAAATAAAAATAAATTAATTTAAAGAATTGGCAAATATACATATATGTTTCTATTTTTACAGTATTGTCAGTACTCACTTATACAGTGATTGAAGTACCAAGGGCAAAGTCACCTGACTTCTCAGTGCCTCTAGCAACTGTATAAAACTCTAAAACTGTCACTTGTCTAAATCTGCAGTGGGGCCACCAATCTGCATTAGCAGAGGGAACATCTTCATCAGGCAGTTCCCTAATTTAAGGAAATCGCAGACCTAGGAACAAAAAAAGAGCAATAAAAACACTGCAGCATGGATGTTAAATGACTTGCTTAAGGCCAGCAATGAATCATAGATTCACCCATTCCTAAAACTAAAAGAGAATTGACAATATTTATACCCTGAAGGCTCAATCACCTCCACCCTCCCCAACAAGTCTAGCCTCTGCTTGAAGACATCCAGTTATGGGGAACTTGCTAAATCTTGCTAAATCTTCCTAAGCTTACTAGTTCATTTTGGGGATAGATTTAAGTGTGTGGAAGCTCTTTCTTAAAATGATCTGAAATCTGTCTCATTTATAATGTTCTCCCATTATTTACGGGTTCAAACCTCGGTAGATTATTCAATAGAGTACTGGGCCTAGAGACAAGAAGATCTGTGTTGATATATGACTTCAGATACTAGCTATATGAACCAGAATAATTTAGAACCTCTGCCTCAGTTTCCTTATCTGTAAAATATGAATCACAATAGTTCGTACCCCACTGGGTTATTTGTGAGGATCAAAAGAGATATTTGTAAAGTGCCTTGTTGTGTGCTAAGTACTAAGTGTTGAGCACAGTACAGCAGATGCTCAATAAATAAATGCGTATTCCCTTCTAGTGCCACGCCTCTTCCAAGCCTTGAAATTATATGATAAGACAAATCCCTTTCCCAGAAGGATGTCCTTCTAATATTTTGAGACTACTATAATGTCCCATATAACACTTCTCCTCTAGGAAGAAAATCCCCAATTCTTTTAGACTTTCTTCATATGGCATGGTTTCAAATCTCATTATGATCTGGTCAACCTTCTTTGTGCATGCTAAAGCTTACCAATGTACCTCTCAAATCTGATGTCAAGGACTGAATGAATAGAACACTGAATATGTGGTCTGAACAGACTAGAGTCTAGTGGGTCTGTCCTCCTGTCCCCTAGTTCTGAGAACTAATCTTCTGTTAATACAAAGTAAGATAACTTGTTTCTGGGCATCTACATCATGCTGTTTACTCAAACTGTGAATGCATTCATTCAAAACTGTCACATCTTTTGTCACATGAATTACCTTTTAGACTTTATGATTGTCTTGGGTTAATTATTTGATTGTGACTTTTTTCAACCTCAGTAGGGAATTTTACATTTATCCCTATTGAATTTAATCCTGTTAGAATCAGACCTTTGTTCTAATCTTTTGAGATGTTTGCATTGAGATACTGTCATCCCAATCATTAACTCTCCTTCCCAATTTCATACTGTGCACAAATTTGATAAGTATGTTATCAATGTCTTGATCCAAACCAGAGACTAAAAATGTTCAGGATGACAACATGGAAGACAAAGCCTTCAAGTGTGCCATTAGAGCTATATTAATATAGCTCCCTGGGCTATATTAATATCAACCATATTTAAATGGCCATTTACTTAGTTTCAAATTAATTTGATTGTTCTGTTATCTATCCCCCAGCTCTCCATCTTATCCACAAAAGATAGCAGGAAAGAATTTCCAAATTCTTTACTGAAATCCAGATATCTTACATTTCTGGCATTCCTCCAATTGAGTTATTTAGAAACCTTGTTTTAAAAAAAAATGAGGTTCTGACATGACTTATTCTTGTGCATCCATCTTGGTTCTTAAGAATCCCCCTTTGGGGCAGCTGGGTGTCTCAGTGGATCGAGAGTCAGATCCAGAGACAAGAAGTCCTGGGTTTAAACCTGGCCTCAGACACTTGCTAGCTGTGTGGCCCTGGGCAAGTCATTTAACCACCATTGCCTAGCCCTTCCTGCTTTTCTGCCTTAGAACCAATGCACAGTATTGATTCTAAGAAGGAAGGGAAGGGTTCCTCAAAAAAAAAAAAAAAAAAGAATTACCTACATCTTTTTATAGTCTATCTGTTTGAACATTAATTCCAGAATACTGACTGGACATCAAGCTCACCTTTCTATAGTTTTTTAAGGTTCTACCTTAATGGTATTGGTGACATATTTATTAAATGTGCAGAATACATGATGCTTAAAAGAATAAGTAGACCCTTATGGTGGTAGAATCATAAGACCATTGATTTAAAGGTAGAAGAGAACCTAAAGGGCATTAGATATAATTCTATCATCTTACAATTAAGGAAAGCTAGACTGACAGAGGATTTATTCAAGGTCAAACAGGCAGGAAATAGTAAAAATGAGACTCAAAGGTAGAGGTTTGCCCCCAAACTTAGTACTTTCCCTAGGAAACCACACTGCCTCAATGTCAGGCTCCATTTGGAAAAGTGGAACATTTGCTCCTCTCAAGCCTTCTAGCACCTGTCATATTTTCTGTGATTCTGCAAAGATCATCAACAGTAGTTTCAGCAGTTAAGCAATCACCTCTGCAATCTCTTTAAGCATGATGAAGTGTAAATTCTTCCAAGTGAGGAGACTTGCACTACCTTAGAATTGCTATGACTTCTGCTATTTCCTCACCTTTCTTCCATCCCAATTCCTTTTTAAAAATATTTTTTCCATATTACATGCTGATACTATTTTTTATAATTGTTTTCTGACATTTCTCTCCCTCCTTGTTAAAGCTTATCAGTGTCCCTCTCAAATCTGATGCCAAGAATTGAATGAATAGGACATTGACTCTGTAGTCTGACCAGACTAGAGTCTAACAGGTCTGTCCTCCTGTCCTATGTTTTCTCTCTCTTTCCTACCCCTCCCTTTCCTCTAAGGTGGCAGGTATAGATATAGGTTGTATTTATGCTGTCATGAGAAACAAATTTCCATGTTCATCATTTTGTGAATAAAGACATATCACTTACACTAGAGAAAAATTCATGGAGGAAATTAAGTGAAGAATAGTATGCTTCAAACTGCATTCAGATTCTATTGATTCCTTCCAAGCCCTTCCTAATCAAATTTAATTTAGTCTTCCTAGTTTGAAGATCATAGTCTTTGAGTAAGCACAAGGAAACAAAATAGTGGCAGAGTATGGATCTATTTTCTCTTTTTAGGCCAATAACATGACATCAGCCCCAAACCATGGGCCTTTCCTTGGTCACTTCTCTATTAGACTAGCTTGACTATTAGACTATTAGACTCTATTAGACTAGCTAGACTATTAGCTTGAAAAGTCCTTTTTGTGGTCCTTAGAATTTTATCTTAAGTTTCAGCTCATTCTGGTATTTATCTTCTCTGCCATTAAAAAAAATAAGTCTATAGCAATTCTTCTGCATTTTTCCTCCATAGTTTAAATCTTTACTTCCATCTTTCATGGCTGTTATTGCCCAAATTAAATATCAGAGATGAAATAGACCAGAAGAGCCTAAGGAGAAAAAAAGATGGGATTAATCTAGAGACGAGTATTCTGGGGAAAAGGAAAGAAAGCAGTGCTCTTGGTAGGCAGTTTCAAGATTCATGGTTTCCTGTATACCACATAAGCTCCTCCATAAATCATGCATTTCCTATAAGTCCTCCTTTTCAGTGATGAGAACAGACTTTTTCATTTTTTTAAAAAATGGAAACCCTTACCTTCTATCTTAGAATCAACTGTTCCAAGGCAGAAGAGTGGTAAGGACTAGGCAATGTGGGTTAAGTGACTTCCCCAGGGCCACATAGCTAGGAAGTAGCTGAGATCAGATTTGAACCTAGGACCTCCTGTCTTTAGACCTGGCTCTCTATCCACTGAGCCACCCAGCTGCCTCCAAAACTTTCCCATTCTTATTGGTAGAGGATGGCAGGAATTCATAAGGTTAAGTCTGTGGAAATTTATATAAATGTATGTACACATATTTGTATATATATGTATACGTACATACATATTTTGATGACTATAATAATATAATTATAATTCATTTCCTCCATAGTCTTATGTATTTTGTTTTGTGCATTTAAAAACGTTAGGAGAAAAGATCCGCAGATTTCACCAGATTGCCAAAAAAGTAATCAATTTAATAAGCCAAGTTAACAAGCATTTTTAAAGCATTTAGTCTAAGACCCACATTGAGCTAATTACTATACTGGGAATGAAAAAATAAAACAGGCAGAAAGAGAGTCCCTGCCCTCAAAGAGCTTATATACTAATGGGGGGATGACCACATTATTAAAGGAAGCTGAAAGAAGGGGAGAGGATAAGAGATGAAAAAGTATCCACTTGGGAACATTGTGGATCAAGTCCAAAGATTCAGGAGTACAGCTTAGAAAGGAATGAAGTGAAAAAAATGAAGACTAGCTTGAATGTCTTGCTTAAAAGAAATTCTGGGAGGAATGAACCAATCAGAGGAAGAGGCTGCAGGAGTCAGGAGTCTTTGGAAATGTAAGAAATTTAGAAGTGAATCGATTTTTTTTAAGTCATAAATTCCTGGTGTATACATAAAGGAATTTCTCTACTTCGTGTAAATACTGGGTATCCCATTTTAGAGGAATCACTAGAAGAGTGCAATATTCATGGATACAAACAAGTTTTCTTTATGGTCTAATGATAATGAGCAGCTACTTCCAGTTTCCAGTGAAGATGTTAAGACATAAGTTATTTAGAGGCAAAAAGTATTTTAGAGGTCATCTAACCCAACCCTCTCATTTTACAGTTGAGGAAACTGAGGTCCAGAGAGGTTGAGATTTACCAAAAGTCAGATTTACCAAAGCTGTCTGACTCCAAAGCTAGTTGAAACAAGATGGATTATCCTTTGAAAATGACTTCCTGTAAAATAATTAATTGTCAACAAAAAAGGTCATATTTTACAGGAAACTATGTATCACAATTTGTTTCATTTCACTTTTGGCTAGTGGAAAAATATGCCCAGGAGGCAAGGAGCCATTCAGCTAGATAATTCTGTTAGATGTATAAGGAACAGTCAAGGTCACACCTAGCTAATAGTTAGGACCCAAGACATGAACCTAGGAAGAAGCACTCTCTACACACAGACACTCTTACCTTTTAGTATGTTGTTGTGCTCCCCAGTAGCAATGGGAATGTTTCAACATTCCCCACCCAAGTTAGTCTATATATTTAGCAATGGAAATTTCATATACTCATCCTTGCCACTGTCTGAGCTCTCTCAAAGTTGTATTTAACAGCATAATTATGCATTATTATTTATTTTTAGAAAATCAACTTTTTAGATTGAATAAATGAAAAACCAGGTGGAGACCAGATATAGCCCAGCCTCTGCACATCCAGAGCACAAGTGCCAGCCCCCCATGAAATCCCTACCTAGAGTCTTTATCAGCTGTGGGAAGGGCAAGATAAGGAGAGATTTACATAGAATCAAGAGTCAGTTACTAAAAATAGATCTTCCAACACACCAGAGGAGACAAAGAACTTCTGATTCCTGGTGGAGGGAGTCTAGGAACTAATCCTAGTGGAGGCAAATGCAATCAACCCTAGGGGGAAAGGTGAAATGCTGTCCAGGTGTATTAGGGAAATAGTAGAGGATTTGACAATTCTAGGACCCAAAACAAAGTCCTAGCCCCAACAAATGCAGAGTAGCTACTTGACTTCAGGCAAATATTACTTAACTCTGATCTGTAAACTATGGGTGATAATGTTTGCCTTGCTCTACCCGTCTCACAGGTTTCTTGTGGAGGAAGTGCTATAGAAATCTGAGCTAATACTATCTAAATACAAAGCATGAAAGGTTTGATATTCTGCTTAAAGTTAGAGTGCTGAACACTATAGGCACTTAATACATGCTGGTAGCATAAACCAGGCTCAAATTTACTGTCAGCCTCACTGACTAACCCAGGAGTATCTGATTTTGCTATTCATTTCCTCCAGTACAGAGTATTAGGTTACCAGAATTTTTGTTCACACTCTACCTTTTAAGAACTATGTGTAGGTCCAAGGGCCAGATAATCAATTCTTTGAAAAACTTCTATTAGGACCTAGCTAAGCACAGAGAATTATGCAAAATTCTCTTTGCCTTCCAGGAACTTACATTCTAATGGAGAGAGACAACACAAAGGGGAAGTAGAGGCCAGAAAACGGTCCTTTTTTTTTTTTTAAACCATTAACTTCTATGTATTGGCTTCTTGGTGGAAGAGTGTAAAGGGTGGGCAATGGGGGTCAAGTGACTTGCCCAGGGTCACACAGCTGGGAAGTGGCTGAGGCCGGATTTGAACCTAGGACCTCCTGTCTCTAGGCCTGACTCAATCCACTGAGCTAAAAAGGGTCCTTTTTTTAAAAAGGTGCAAAAACATATAAAAATGTTTTCCTTAAATATAACAAACACTAAATAAAATCAGCATTTGCCTAAACAGTGTAGAATAGGGGGGAAAGAGTTGTACACGAAATTGAATTTCTGTTATGTACATCTTGCTTTAAAAATTGTCTAATTGAATAAGGAAATATGTATTATATGATAACATATATGCAACCTATACCATATTGCCTGCCTTTTGGGGGAGGAGGGAGGAGGGAGAAACAGGGAGAAAACTTGGACATGTAATCTGAAAAAAATAAAAATTATATATATTGACAACAAAGTAGGTAATAAGGACATAGTTGTCAACCTTGGAAAACCACTAAAGTATTTAAAAATAATGAGTGTAGGGGGCAATTGGGTAGCTCAGTGGACTGAGAGCCAGGCCTTAGAGATGGGAAGTCCTGTGTTCAAATCTGACCTCAGATACTTCCCAGCTGTGTGACCCTGGGCAAGTCACTTAAGTGTTGCCTAGCCTTTACTACTCTTCTGCCTTGGAGACAATACATAGTATTCAAGGTAAGCGTTTAAAAAAGAAGAACAAGTCTTTAATCAGGACAAGGGAGACAGTTCTTATGGCCACCACACAGTCATGCACGCACACACAACACTAATACCATATGGAGCTAAGCTCTGAAACTCTGGGAACAATATCTCTGGGAAAATTCACTATGAGTGGGATTTCCAATGAACTGAAGAACTTGGGGTCTATATACTTTTTAGGGCTATGATGGTGAACCTACTGCACATGTGCCAAAGATGGCACACAGAGACCTCTCTGTGGGCATGAGTGCCATTCCCCACCAGAGTTAGTTACTAGAAAGGCAGAGGGACTTTGGGGGAGCTGCTCCCCACCCTCTTTTCACAATCCCCCCACCCCTACCCAGCAGCCCAATGGAAGTGTTTTCTCCGTCCCCTGAGCAAAGTGCTCAGACTGCTCCCCTCCCTTTCTCCCTCCCCTGTCAGGGTAAGTGGGGGGCACTCAGTCTCTGGGGGGGCAGGGGTGGGGCACAACACTCAACTCTAAAAGGTTTGACATCACTGTTTTAAGGAATTTAGGAAAGGAAGGACAACAGATTGGAGACCAGAAAAGGAGGAGTGGGACCTGGCTAGATACAATGGGAGAAACTTCTAAGACACAAAGGTACTTAAGATTAGATTATATCTACTATTCTTATCTAGGCTGAGATCATTGGGTACTTGAAGGTTTAATGTTCAGTCTAGGACAACCTACTAATCCTATTTAGAGTGATTCAGGGGTGCTAGTTTCATAAAACAAAGTTATCACAGCTTCATGTGGACATTTGCTGACTTCTTTTAAGAGTTCATAATGATAAGGAATTGAGGGACCTGGGATAAGTATGTATTATGTGACTGCTTTCTGACTACTTAATAGTAAAGATAAGATTTTTGACTGTTTGCTGAGCTAGAACTGAGTATGTAAACAAAAGCTGGTAGATTGGATCTCTACTTTCCTGATGGTGATCTAGGGAAGGGCTACTATAAGGCTCCCTGTAGGGAGAAGGGTAGCCCAGCATCCTATTTTCAATGTATAAACCTGCTTTTGCTTCTTTCCTTATTGTGTCTTGTCTTTCCTGTTCTTAAGGGAAAAGGATGGAAGACAGAATGGGCATTTGGATTTTGAAAGGTAAGAAGAACAAAATATACTATCAACCATTGTCTTGCTATTTTCACCTTTAACATTGCTCAATACAACCCTTTCTTTTCATTGACCCAGGTAACATTTAGGTTCAGGCTTTCATCACCTTTGCTTAGATGACTGTAATCATCTCCAGATTGGTTTCCCTGTCTCATTCAGTCCATCCTATACACTGATGCCAAAGTAATTTTCCATAAGTATTTTTGACCTTATGACTCCTCTACTCAACCATCTCCAGCATTTACTATTGCTTTTAGGATAAAATTAAAACTACAGTACACTGTTTAGCTTTTAAAGTCCTAGACCACCTGGCATCAATCTGTTTTTCTTTCTGGTTTTTTTTTTTTTAATTTAAACCCTTATCTTCTGCCTTAGAATTAATATTAGATATGGGTTCAACAAAGGCAGAAGAGCAGTAAGGTTTGGCAATTGGGGTTTAAGTGATTTGCCCAGGATTGCACAGCTAGGGAGTATCTGAGGCCAGACTTGAACCCAGGATCACCAGTCTCTAAGACTGCCTGGCTCTCTATCCCCTGAGCCACTTAGCTTCCCCAATCTGTCTTTCAATCAATCAGTAGGTATTTATTAAGCATCTACTATATGCCAAGAATTGTGATAGCCATTGGAGATAAAAAAAAAAATAAAAGAATCCTTGTTCAGAATGAGCTTACTTTCTAATGTGGTGAGAAAAATATATAAAAATATACATGGAGCATAAATATAAATTTTATACATAAATATTTTATATATATGCATATATATACCTATTCATCCTTCATTTTGAAGAGAAACTATGACATCACAGAGTAATGTTTTGACTTGTGCATGAATTGGCAATAGCTCAAGATGCAGTGGATGACCTTGAACTCTGATGTCTGACCAAATTCTAAGTGCTCCATGGCCCCTGCTTCAGCAGCTTACATGGCCCTTAGAACAAATTATTATAGACTGTCTATTTAACTGGGAGAAGTCTTCACATGCTTGGGGGAGATATCTGCCTAGATTATCAATGATCTCTAGGTTACTCTTAACCTCTTTAGGCAATCTACTGAGATAATTTTCCCAGCGTGTCCATGCTATAGCTTCTTGGAGCCACAGATGAGAAAGGTAGATGCCAAAAGCATAGAAGCAGCTCTAAAAAGGGCTCAGCAAGCCCTCATACCAAATGTTAGTCCTCCCTGAATACCCCACAAACCACATATATATATATATATACACACACATTTAGAATTCCTAGGTGGTGAAGTAGTGCCTGGAGTCAGACTCATCTTTCTGAGTCCAAATCCAGCTTCAGACACTTACTGGCTGTGTAACCCTAGGTGAGTCACTTAACCCTATTTGCCTCAGTTTCCTCATCTATAAAATGAGCTCAAGAATGGAATGGCAAACCACACCAATGTCTTTGCTAAGAAGATTACAAGGAGTTGGACATGACTAAAATGAATGAATGACAAATAATTATAGATATAGATATATACCTAAAAAGGAGTTAAATGCAAGCATCTATGATACACTTTTCAAGGTAATTTTCTTTATTAACATTTTCTCCATCACTTTCTTAAGTCTAGACAATCAAAGAAAAAATAAATCAAGCCCAGATTATCCAAGATAGAAATGCTCACAGTAAAAATCTAGCAATCAGGTCTGCTCCAGCATACTCTTGAATACAAGGTAGTATGGAAGAAAGAGAACTAATATGCAGATAGGGTAATTATGAGTCAAGAACATAGGGGCAAATTTGCCTGAACAGCAGAATGCAAGAAGAGGATGTAGTGACTATTAATCAATATCAACAAGTAATTTATTAAGTGCCCATTCTATACTGGGCACTGTACTCAGTGCTCAGGATCCAAGTATATGAAGGAAGAATGAAATAATCCACATTTACAATGTGCTTAAATTCTAATGGGGGGGGGGGAAGAAATACATATAAAAGTATATACAGTACAAATATAAAATTAATAAACACAAATGTACACAAAACAATGAATTACAAGATAGTTTAGGATGAAGCACACTAGCATCCAAGGTTATCAGAAAAGGTTTCATGGAGAAAATAATGTTTCAGCTGCTTCTTTAAAAGAAGAGAGAGTTTATGAGGCAGAAATACGGAGGTATGACTTTTTAGGCATGGAAGATGGCAGGTGGAGTGTTTTGAGTGAGGAATGTAGCAGGCTGGTTTGGCTGGATCAAGGAATGTGAGAGAGACTAGAAAGATAGGTTACCTGTGAAGGGAAAATGTGCCCATGATGGGTGTATTTTGGAGGAGGGGTAGCATAGAGAAGTATTTGTATTTCTGTTCTTGCTATATCTTTTAAGTTATTAGCTCTTTGTAAAAAGATAGTTGAGGTTGTCTATGGTGTTTTGTTTTTTTACTTTTTTTTTTATTTTAAACCCTTAACTTCTGTGTATTGACTTATAGGTGGAAGAGTGGTAAGGGTAGGCAATGGGGGTCAAGTGACTTGCCCAGGGTCACACAGCTGGGAAGTGTCTGAGGCCGGATTTGAACCTAGGACCTCCTGTCTCTAGGCCTGACTCTCAATCCACTGAGCTACTCAGCTGCCCCGTCTATGGTGTTTTAATGATCATTCTTATACTTGCATCTTGTGTTTTTAGAAAAAATTTTAGGGGCAGCTAAGTAGCTCAGTGAATAAAGAGCCAGTCCTGGAAATGGGAGATCCTGGGTTCAAATCTGGCCTCAGACACTTCCTAGCTGTATGACCCTGAGCAAGTCACTTGACCCCCCATTGCTCAGCCCTTACCTCTCTTTTGTTTTGGAATTAATACTTAGTATCATTTCTTTTTTTTGTTTGTTTTGTTTTTATGATTTGATTTTGCTTTTTTTTTTTATTATTATTATTTTTATTTTTAGAAAAATTTTCCATGGTTCCATGATTCATGTTTTTACTTTCCCCTTCACCCCCTCAAGCTACCCCTGCCCCCAATAGCTAACTCGCTTTTCCACTGGTTTTAACATGTGCCATCAATCAATACTTATTTACATATTATTGATAGCTGCATTGGTGTGGTCCTTTCAGGTCTACATCCCCAATCATGTCCTCATCAACCCAAGTTTTCAAGCAGTTGTTTTTCTTCTCTGTTTCCTCTCCTGTAGTTCTCCCTCTGAATGTGGGTAGCGTTCTTTTCCATAAATCCCTCAGAACTGTCCTGGGTCATTGCATTCCTGCTAGTACAGAAGTCCATTACATTCGATTTTACCACAGTGTATCAGTCTCTGTGTACAATGTTCTTCTGGCTCTGCTCCTTTCACTCTGCATCAATTCCTGGAGGTTTTTCCAGTTCACATGGAATTCCTCCAGTTTATTATTCCTTTGAATAAACACAGGAATTTTACAAACATAACTACAAAACACTTTCCAAACCATTAAAACTAGATGTAAACAATTGGAAAAACATTGACTGCTCATGAGTAGGATGAGCTTACATAATAAAAATGACCATACTACCCAAATTAATTTACTTATTTAGTGCCATACCTATCAAACTACCAAAAAACTTTTTTACTGAATTAGAAAAACTATAACAAAGTTCATATGGAAGAACAAAAGATCAAGAATATCAAGGGAAATAATGAAAAAAATTGTGAAGGAAAGTGGCCTAGCAGTACCAGATAATTAAGCTATACTATAAAGCAGCAGTCATCAAAACAATATGGTACTGGCTAAGAGATAGAAGGGAGGACAGTGGAATAGACTTGGGGTAAGTGATGTCAGCAAGACAGTGTATGATAAACCCAAAGAGCCCAACTTTGGGGACAAAAATCCACTATTTGACAAAAACTGCCGGGAAAATTGGAAAACAATATGGGAGAGATTAGGTTTAGATCAACATCTCACACCCTACACCAAGATAAATTCAGAATGGGTGAAAGACTTGAATATAAAGAAGGAAACTGTAAGTAAATTAAGTGAACACAGAATAGCATACTTGTCTGATCTCTGGGAAAGGAAAGATTTTAAAACCAAGCAAGAGTTAGAAAAAATTACAAAATGTAAAATAAATAATTTTGCTTATATTAAATTAAAAAGTTTTTGTACAAACAAAAACAATGCAACCAAAATCAGAAGGGAAACAACAAACTGGGGAAAAATCTTTATAACAAAAAATTCTGACAGGGATCTAATTACTCAAATATACAAGGTACTAAATCAATTGTATAAAAAATCAAGCCATTCCCCAATTGATAAATGGGCAAGGGACATGAATAGGCAATTTTCAGATAAAGAAATCAAAAGTATCAATAAGCACTTGAGAAAGTGTTCTAAATCTCTAATAATTAGAGAAATGCAAATGAAAACAGCTCTGAGGTATCACCTCACACCTAGCAGATTGACTAAAATGATAGCAGGGGAGAGTAATGAATGTTGGAGGAGATGTGGCAAAATTGGGATATTAATGCACTGCTCATGGAGTTGTGAACTGATCCAATCATTCTGGATGGTAATTTGGAATTATGCCCAAAGAGCGATAAAAGACTGCCTGCCCTTTGATCCAGCCATACCATTGCTGGGTTTGTGCCCCAAAGAGATCATAGATAAACAGACTTGTACAAAAATATTTTTAGCTGCACTCTTTGTGGTGGCAAAAAACTGGAAAGCGAGGGTATGCCCTTCAATTGGGGAATGGCTCAAGGCTTAGTATCATTTCTAAGAAAGAAAGTAAGGTTTTTTTTAATCTTTAATAATCCTCCATAATCCTCCCTTTTTTTTTTCTTCTGGCTCCCCTATTCCCTAATGCTCTTCCCCTCTTACCCCACATTTAAATTGATAAAGAAAGAAAAACAAAAACTTTGCAACGAATATGCTTATATCAAGCAAAAAAAATTCTGATATAGGCCATGTCATAAAATATATGTGTGTGTGTGTGTGTGTGTATAGTTCTTATGTCTTTTAAAATTGTTTTTCTTTAAAGTTGTTATTGTAGAAATTATTTTACTGGTTTTGCTTACTTATCATTTCATAATTTCTTACAATGATATTGTATCATATTCATATGCCATGATACTATTCTCCAGTTCATGATAATAACCTTAGTTTCTAGTTCTTTGCTATAACAAAAAGAGATGCTATAAATGTTTTTGTACATCTGAGTCCTTTATTTTCTTTCTTTGATTTCTTTGGAAGATAGGTCTAGTAGTAATATTACTGGGTCCAAAGACATTCACAGTTTAGAAATTTTAGGGGATTTAATTGTAAATTGATTTATAGAATGGATTCTCCAATATATAGCTCCACAAACAATCCATTTTCCTGAAATTCAAGTAGAGCACTTTGGTCCTAAAAGTTATTTGAATGTTAAGTGGGGCCACTGTAGGGTAGATTGGAATTCTCCACTCAGGAAAATGTCAGAATTGATCTGATCATGATTCATGGTTCCAGAACTGGGGGAGTATTGGGAAGCAAAGATAATGCAGTAATATGACAAGACAGCTGGCTGGGTTGTGAGTAGTGAGCAAAATGAAGCTTGAGCTTTCTCTGGGTATCAGTTATTTCTAAAATTTGTATTATAAATGAGTTGCATTGAATTATCTCTAAGGTCTTTTCTAGCTCTAACATTTTTTGACACATGTGAGGGTAAGATGAAGAATTTGAATGTGCATTCATCTTAGGGACCTTGGAAATCTCCAGACACACACTTTTTTTTCCCCTTTCATAAAGTGGAACACAACCTTGGATTTCTAAAACCAAAGCAAGCATTCTCAGGTTTGACAGCTTACTTGCTGGATTTTTGATGGGACCAGAAATTTCCCCACAGAAATCAAACAGGAGGCAGAGACAGGACTTTTTTTTGCATTATGACTGGCACCAAGGACAGAGTGCTTTTCCATCAAGTTTCTCACTGAGGTCTCTAGTTTCATTTTCTTGTATTGATGACCCATGGAATCCTCTTGGGAGAGTATCACATGGAGGATAATGGAATCTCTGTTAGGAAGCAGGAGTGTGTTGCTTACTTGAAGGAGGTTAATGACCTCACACATCTCCAGAGTATAATTCTAGCACTTTAAAACAGGCAATAAAGCTTGCAGAGAGCCTTGAATCATTCTTCTTGGGCAGAAGCTGAAGCATCTTTACAGTTTACTGACGGAAGACAAATAAAAGCCAAATAGAAAGATAGGGTAAACAGGCATCTAGATTACTATGTTGGTTTTAAGTGTGACCCCCAGAACCTTTTCAGGGGATTCCCAGGCCAAAACTTTTTTCATGAAGTACTCCTTTTTCTAACTCATATTTATGTGAGGCCAGAATCTCTTCATTTGCTTCAACAAAAATAAAATAGCACAACAAATTGAAAAGAGAAGTGGATACGAGAATCCAGATGTCTTCTATTAAGCTCAAAATTGAAGAGGTTTTTTTCTTTTTCTTTTCTTTTTTAAACTCTTACCTCTTACCTTACCATCTTAGAATCAATACTATGCATTAGTTCCAAGGTAGAAGAGAGGTAAAAGCTAGGCAACGGGAGTTAAATAACTTGTCCAGGGTCACACAGCTAGGAAGTGTCTAAGGATAGTTGAATCCAGAATCAGCCATCTCTAGGCCTGGCTCTCAATCCACTGAACCACCCAGCTGCCCCCAATTTTGAAGAAATTTACAAAAATATATAAAATAATGCCATTCCACTAATTTTTTTGGGGGGGTTAAAATATAGAATTTAAAATATTAAAATGTCCTTCACTAATTTTTGTTTTGGAAAATAAATAAATATTAAAATTATAATATCCATTAAATATTCTTAACTAAGTTCTATTTTGGAAAATATACTTAAATATTAAAAGTAAAATGCTGTTCATCAGTTGGAGAAGGGTTGGACAAATTTGCAGTATGTGATTGTAATGGAATACTATTGTGCCATAGGAAATGAAAAACAAGATGATCACCAAAAATGATCAAATAAACCTGGAATGGCTCCTAAAAAAAAAAGGTAAAATGCTGAAATGTTCTTCACTATCTTTTGTTTTGGAAAATATCACATAAATACTAAAATGTTAATAAAATATCATTTATGTTAACATGCAATGGGTTTATTTTTAGATTTTTAGAAGAGTTTTTAGAAGTTAACAAATATTTTTAAATTTATCTCTTTTAATTTCTAATATAATAAATATTGATATATAACCCCACATAAACAAGAGTTATTTGACACCTTAATTCGAACAGTGTAAAGGAGAACTAAAACCAAAAAGTTTGAGAACCACTAGTCTAGAGAATGAGGCAATCCTGTTCTATTCTTAGCATGAAAATCCCTAATATTAGTCTACAAGAACTTTGTTAAAGACTACTTATTCTATATTTCAGTGTGAACAGTTTTCCTTTCTCCTTCTTCCCTCTGTCTTCCCTTTCCTTGCCCCACCTGTCCTCAAACTTGGGAAAAGTCTTCAAATTTCTGTCGTCAAATTTTAGGTTGAAGCAAAGACCCATATATACCTATTTGGGATTCCAGTAAATTCACACCCTGTAGTTGCAAAGATCCACTCAGTCTTTCATAGATCTATTCCAATTAGTTTTTCACATCTTTGAATTGTTAGTCCTAAGTGCTTTTATAATAACAGTACTCCCAATCTGGCTAAAAGGAATCCTTTAGGGCTTGGTTCACAGGACATCTCTTAGTTGTTACTGGTGATGATCAAATTAGGAAAAGGGACAAAAGGAAGCTAGCATTTATTAAGCACCTTCTATGTTCCAGGTTTTTAACTAAGCACTTTGCAAATATTATCTCAATTGATCCTCACAACAATCCTGGGAGGTAGGTACTGTTATGATCATCATTTTACAGTGAGGAAACTGAGATAGACAGAAGTTAAGTGACTTGTCTGAGTCATATAGCTATTTTCCAGAGGCTGGATTTGAACTCAGATTGTCCTGATTGTAGGCATAAACATTTATTCACTTTGTTACCTAACTGAAATGTATAAGTACCTTTCCTCCCATCAAAGTGGTAAGTGCCATGAAATCATGGAATGCTTTTTCTTTTTGTCTTTGAATCTCTAGTGTATTAAAATGGATCTTACTTTGATCCCTCTGACCACCCCCTCTCCTTTCTGGGCAATATATTAAGTTTGTAGGTAGCCAGCATAAAGGGGGCAATAACAGGAAATAAGATTGTAAAGGGGAACCTGGAAGTCAAATACAACTATCCAAAGAATAAAGGAGAATCATTTACATATTATAACCTATAGTAACCAAAAATCACATCCTCATAATATGTGCTAAATCAAGGGAAGCCATCTAGGTGCTGCTTGTCAGGATTCTGGTTCCATGACATGTTTGTTCTTCTTACTTGAAGAAGACCAGGATGACATCACTAGGTGATTTGACTTGAACATAAATTGGAATTAAGTGAGGAAGAATTGCACAAAGTTTTCCTCTTTCTTTCAGAATCATCAAAGTCAAGTGGCAAGACAAAAGTCAAAATGACTGATGATGACCTGAGATGCAGTGGATGACCTTATCTCCTTTGATGTCTAATCAAGCCCTAAGGACTCCACAGTGACTGCTTCCACCACCTTCATGGCCATTGGAACAAATTATTCTCAACCGCCCATTTCTACAGGGGATTCTTTTCAGGACTGAGGTAAACACCCCACTAATTCTCCAATGGGTTTGAGGTCTTTTGTCTATGCTGCTGAGTATTCCCAATTCTAATACATGGTTATGTGAGTGATATCCTCTGCCTCTCCCTCTCCCTACCCTCTTCCTCACGCTGCCTGCCTTCTTTCATAATTACATTCCCTGTTCCCACATTGCCATCTGCCTCTGTACCACTTTTCACTGTTTGTTTTTATGAACTTTTTGCCCCCAAACCTTCTGTATTTTATTGAAGTGTAATTGCTGCTTCCTGCTGCCAGTTGTGATCTTTCCCCAGGTACCCAAAGAACTGGGCATACCTGCTCCTTTTTCATAATTTCATAAATTAATAATTAATTCACTGAGCTTAGTGACCTGAAAATTATAGGTACTTTATAAAATGTGTTTTGAACTAAACTGAAACATTTTTAGTTTCTCTAACTAAGCCACCCCCACTGCTAACACCATCTCATCAATAAAGTCCAGTGGCTTTCTATTGCTTCTGAGATCAAATGAAAACTCCTGTTATTGAAAACCTCTCACTATCTACCTTTCCAGCCTTATTAGATATTACTCCCCTTCATGAACGCTATGGACCAAGCAAAGTGATCTGCTTACTAATGCTGATTTACAGCAATTTACAGCAATCTCTAGTTTCTGCCATATTGTCTCATTAGTTATCCTCTAGGCCTGGAATGATCTCCCTCCTCATCCTTAGAATCCCTAGTTTCCTTCAAAGCTCAGTTCATTTCTCATTTCTTTTTTTCCCCAAATTATATGTAAATTTTTTTTCAACATTCATTTTTTTTAAATTTTGATCTTTCCAAATTCTTTCCCTCCCTCCATCCCCACCTCCCACCTCCACATAGTCATGCAAAACATACTTCCATACTAGTCATGTTGTAAAAGAAAATGTGGACAAAAAAAACACTCAAAAATAGTGTATAAAAGATTATGCTTCCATTTACCTTCAGACTTCATCAGTTCATTCACTAGAAGTGAATGGCATTTTTGATCAGTGTCTTGGATCTTTGTATTGTAGAGAATAGCCAAGTTGATCATAGTTAATCATCATACAATATTTGATTTTATTGTATACAGTGTTCTCTTTGTTCTTCTCATTTCACTTTGAAAGTCTTTCCAGGTTTTCTTGATAGCATCCTGCTCACCATTTCTTATAACATAATAGGAGCCCATCACAATCATATATCACAACTTACTTAGCCATTTCCCAGTTGATGGATCTCTCCTCAATTTCAAAATCTTTGTCACCACAAAAAGAACTCCCCCAAGTTCCTTTTTTTTTTTTTTTTTTTTTTTCTGTATATAAGGATGCTCTTATATAATGAAGTCAGCCAGCTAACCGGCATGTTGGGGGAACAATTGCCTTGTGGAGAAAAGTGCACATGTGCTATGCAACCATTCTAAATGCCTTGTGGTTACTCATAGCATCTGGAAGACCCACCTGTTGTCCTGACTGAGGTCTGAGTCCTCCAATTAGAGAGGCTTGGGAAAGGGATAACTCAAAGAGCATAAGTTGACATAGAGAACAGGAAGTCAGCCTTTTTCTTGGATCAGGAGACTCAGAAGGACAAGCAATCTGGCTCTGGGCTGGCTCAGCCTACTCATAGAGGAGATGGCCAGCCATGTAGCTCATGCTTTTCTTTCTCTTTTTCTGGCATGCTTTTTTACTATTTAATAAATAAATATAAATTAAGATAGGTCTCCAGAGAATTTTAAATTGTAACAGGGTATAGTTCCAAATTGCTCTTCAGGATAGTTCGATCAATTCACAACTCTACCCAAAATGCACTAGTGTCCCAATTTTCCCACATCCTCTCCAACATTTGTCATTCTCTTTTTTCTGTCATATAGTCAATCTGAACACCTTAAAATTGTTTTAATTTGCATTTCTTTAATCAATTATGATTTAGAGCAATTGTTTTCATAGGACAATGAATGTTTTATTTCTTTGTCTGAAAGAAAAACTGCCTTTTGACCATTTATAAATTAGAGAATGACTCATATTATTATAAATTTGATTCAGTTATCTATATATTTGAGAAATGAGGCCTTTATTGGAAAAACTTGCTGTAAAAAATTTCCCCCAATTTTCTGCTTTCCTTCTAATAGTGGTTGCATTGGTTTTTTTTGTGCAAAAATCTTAAGTTAATGTAATAAAAGTTATTCATTTGATACCTGTAATACTCTCTATCACTAATTTGGCCATAAATTCTTCCCTTATCCATAGATTTGACAGCTAAATTATTCCATGCGCCCCTCATTTGCTTATGCTCCCCTTTATGTCTAAATTGTGTACTCATTTTTATCTTCTCTTGGTATATGGTATGAGATATTGGTTTATGCTTAATTTCTGCCAAATTGTTTTCCAGTTTTCCCAGCAGTTTTTCTTCAAATAATGAGTTCTTATTCCAAAAGTTGGGATCTTAGATTTATCAAACAATATATTATGATGGTTATTACCTACTAGGTATTTTGTATCCAACATATTTCACTTATCCACTATTTTCTTTATTAGCCAATATTGGATTGTTTTGATGATTGCTACTTCATAATATAGTTTGAGATCTGGTATGGCTAAGGAATCTTCCTTCCCATTTTTCCTCATTAATTTCCTTGATATTCTTGACCTTTTGTACTTGCAGATGAATTTCAGTTCATTTTTTAAATTAAAATTTATTTTTTTGTTACTATAAAATATACAGGTAACTCTCTCCCTCCTTCCCCTCCCCCATTAGAGACGACATCATTTGACTAGGTATATATGTGTGTGTGTATAAAATTATATCTTGCTTATTTCTATTGTTCAGTTTTTTCTTTGCAGGTGGACATACACAAGTCATTCTTCAAATAATATTTCTATTGCTTTATATAATGTTCTTCTGAGCTATATAATGTCTTTCTTAAGCTATTATTCCCTAATTGATAAATGGTCAAAAGCTATGAAGACAGTTTTTGGATGAAGAAATCAAAGCTAAATATAATTATATGAAAAATGCTCTTATTGATTAGAGAAATACAAATCAAAACAACTCTGAGATATCATCTCACACCTATCAGAATGGCTAAAATGATAAAAAAAAAAAAAAAAAAAGCAAAATGCCAAATGTTGAAGGGGACGTGGAAAAAAAATTATGTGAAGGACATTAACAAATTGCTGATGGAACTGTGAACTGATCCAACCATTTTAAAGAACAATCTGGAATTACTCCAAGAGAGTTATAAAACTGCATACTGTTTAGCCCAACAATACCACTATTAGGTTTATTTCCTTTCTATATGAAGACTTTCCTGCTTTTCCCAACTTCAGGTATTTTCCTCAACTCCTTCCTGAGGATCTGCTGTTCATTTTGAATAACTTCTGTGTATATGTATGTGTTATCTCTTTTGCAAGATTGTAGCTCTTTGAGAGTATACTGTTTCACATTTATCTTCACTCTTGGCATATAGTAAGCCCTTAATATAGCCAAAAAAACCTTAAATGGGGTCACAAAAACTTGGATGCAAGTGAGACAAAACAAACAAACAAACAAACAAAAAACCAAAGCAATCACATGGACAAGTATTTAATAGATGCTTGTTGATTGATTGTTATCGGTTTATGATAATAAATTTCCTATGCTAATCCTGTATTAGTAATATCAAGCCTCTTTGGTTTTTGTATATAACTAATTATTTTTCATCCATTTGAAAATGGTCTTATTATGTTTCATGGTTCAAAGATACAGAGGATTCTCTTGCTCTCAAACCAGCTGAGAATACAAACATTTTAAGTCCTTCTCATTTCCTTCTGAAAACGAGACTGGAGCTGAGATCTGCATATTGTAAAATCTGCCTTTTGTCTTTTTTTTTCTTCATTAAAACAATGGCAAAAGTACTACACTGATAGCTAAAATAAATGAGCTTTCTGTCTCATGTACACAGCCTCTGCCCAGTAGGGAATGACTCTCTAAGATCCTTATGTGAGATGAGAAATCTCCCTTTAAATCAGGACTTTTCTCCCCAAGGTTATATTTTCCATTTTGGGGAGAAAAGGAGGCTAATCCTATTAACCTACCCTTTCAAGTCCCACAAAGAATAGAAATAAATTAGATAATTATGTGTGAAAGGCTTCAAGCTGAGTTTATGAAAGGAAAGGTGAGAGAAGGATATTTACTAATAGAATAGAATCAACATGCTCCTTGTATACTTTATCCCATGAAATAAAAATTTAATATAAAGGAAGTGTTTCCATAGGAGAATTTGTCATTCTGTCATTTTAGTCTTTCTGATTCTTCATGACTCTGTGGTTTTTTCTTGCAAAGATATTGGAGTGATTTGCTATTTCCTTCTCCAGCTCATTTTACAGATGAGAAAACTGAGGCACAATTCAGTGACTTATCACAGTTAGTAAGCACTTGAGGCAGTATTTGAACTCACAAAGATGAGTCTTCCTGACTCAGGACCCAGCACTCTTTCTACTGTGGCACCTAGCTGCTCATACTATTTAGAAATACATTTTGAAAATTGGGACTTTTCAGCATAGAAAGACAATAAAATCCATTGGAAGGATGAACAAATGTTCATATCAAATCTCTGAATGTAATTAGCTCTAATAGTACTCACCCTGAAGTTTTAAAAAGCACACAACACATAATAGATATTAAATATACAAATATATGAAGGGACTAAGGTGGTACCTTAAATCTCTTCTACTATTATTCATATCTGCAGTTTAAGAAAATAAAAATATATTGCTAGAATTTTAGTTACCTATTATGTTCTTTTTGCCTCAAATAGGAAAATAGTCCTTGATTCTCCTTCATATTCAAGGAAATTCAGGGAACAAAATGCAGAATCTTCTGCTCCTATAATTTCGTGGAACATTTTGGTCATTGATATTAAATCACACCCTGACAAGCCCTCTTCAGCCTGAGTAACAGAAGCATAATGGCTGTGGTCCAACCATTTCAGACTAAAAAAGACACTGAGCTTTAAAATCTAAAATTTCTATTAGATAACACAAGTTTTTTATAGTTGTAAAAGCACTTTTGCCATATATCATCATTTGCTCTTTCCTATAATCCTGTTGACCTAAGGTCATAGGACTGTAACTGTCTTCATACTGAATTCTTTACGAATAGACTTTCAAAAATACCAGGGCATTACTAGTTAGCAAAGAGACTTCAGTTTTCAAATTCCAAATATGAAGGAAAATGTTACCATTGTCCATCTCAAGGGAAATTAAATTGAATTGAGTTTATTTAATTTTGAAGGGAGGGCTCATTTAAGTCAGCTAGAATGGGAGATGGAGATTATCAGGCATAGCCTGAACTTATTTATCCCCTAATTTCATGCCTTTGACTCTCTCGTCCAAACAGGCAAATTGCTAGCATGTTTAGAAATGTAGCCCATTAAAAACATTACTTTCACTATAATGGCCTATACAGTTCCTCAAATAATTTGCTTGTTTATGGACCTGCTGAAATATAGGAAATTGAAGAACGTAGGCAAGCCAAGCATTTCCATGACAACACCTTTTATTAGGGGAGGAAAAGGCTAGCATTTTCTATATAAAATATTCTGAAAATAATAATGATAACTAATATTGATATAGTGCTTACTCTGTGGCAAGCACTGGGCTAAGTTCTTTAGAATTATTATCTCATTTGATCCTCATGACAACCCAGGGAAGTAAGTGGTATTATTATCCCCATTTTACAGATGAGGAAACAAAGGCAAAAAGGGTTAAATGATTACCCCAGGGTCACAGCTAGGAAGTATCTGAGGCCAGTTCTAAAATCAGCTCTTCCTGACTTTAGGTCTGCCATTTCTATCCACTGAGATACTTAACTGTCTGAAATGAATCTTTGCTTGAAAGGGTCATTCATTAGTCTCCAGCTCAAATTAGATTTCTTAGACTGGCTAGAATTGAGGACTCCTGGTTCCTACTTAAAGATCTCCAATAATTACTGTACAGGAAGACCTGTATAAATTGATATAGAGTGAAGTGAGCAGAACCAAGGGAATAATTTCCATAACAACATTATAAAAAAAAAAAACATTGAAAGGCTTGATAATTCTGATAAATTCAATGAATAACCAACCATAACTCCAGAAAAATGATGAGGCATGCTATCCATGTCCTGACAGAGAGCTGATGGACTCAAGATGCAGAATGTTATACCTTTTCTTATAGAACCAATGTAAGAATTTGTTTTTACTTGACTACACTTATTTGTAACAAGGATTTTCTTTTTCTTTTCCCATTGGGAGTCGAGAGGGAAAGGAGAAGGCAAAAAAAAAAAAAAACAAAGAAGAAAACCAAATCATTGAGTCACCTATTTAAAAAATCAATAGAAGAGAACAAAAAGCATAGATAGTTGTCCTACAGCTTTGAAAGCCACATGTTGAATTTATGATATACTTAAAAAGAAAACCTGTACATAAATGAAAATCTGCAGTACATATCCAATACTCTTTTTCTGTTCTGTTCTGTTCCTTTTGTATATGGAAATGTTTGTTTTATTTGGTGCTTGTTAGGTGTAGTATAAAAGATAAATATTAAAAATTTGAAGAATAATTTAATAGCTTTGAAGTTGTTTAGAATTGTTCATATTATTAACTTCTGGATAATATTTGGGATTGAAAAAACAGGAAAAGGTAAGATAAATAGCAAACAGAACAAATTCTTTGGAAGACTTCGACTTCTATAGTCAGTTACCTGTTCTTACTTTTAAGAGCAGCATGAATCTTAAAATTTTGTTAGCCCAAGTCCCTTTTGGAGAATTACTCTCCTATTTATATCATTCTTTCTTTTCTTCTTTATTGATTGGTTTTTTTTTTTTTGCTTCCAATCTTTCCCCTCTCTAAATGATCTTTCACATATTTACCATAAGATGTGGATCTGATCATGATATTCCTTTGCTCAGAACTATTGGCATCCCACAATCTGCTTTTTCACCATCTTTCCAAATAGTTCTCTACCCTTTGATTGGAAGGCTGGAGAGTGGAGCATTTAGCTTCTTCCAATGACTTCCTTTATAGAAAGCAGCAACGAGACCCAACTAACTCCACTTTATATCTCCTGTTCTGCCTGGTTTCAACTCTATGAAACAATATGTCCCCACAATGAGTCCCCTTTGGTGCTCCCCTTCTGTGTTCCCCTTCCCACTTTCCTGTTGTGTTCTGTGAGTTGTCTCTTCCTTTATATTATAAACTCCTTAAGGGCAGGAATTCTCCTTTTTATTAATTGAATCCCTAGGGCTTGGCACATAGCAGGCACTTGATATTAGTTGAATTGGATTTCATATTATTTCTCTTTATATGTTTAATATTCCAGTCAAACTGGTCTACTAACTATTCCCCACATTTGACATTTCACATCTCTTTACCTTTGCCTGGATATGGAATGCATACCATCCTAAGTTTCCCTCTTAGTAACGATAGCTTCCTTCAAGGTTCAATGTAGGTGCTGGTGCCAGCAAAATTCTTTCATGATGATCCAGTTGGTTAGTGCTTTCATCCTTCTCTAATTACTTTATATTGGCTTTTCTGTGTATATACAAATATCTTCCCTCACGAGAGTAAAAGTTCCTGCAAAATAAGGGCTGTTTTGTTTTTGTCTTTATTCCTTTAATACTCACCCCAATGCTCAGCACATTGGAGGCCCTTAATAAATGTTTTTTAAATTGGATTTTTATCAAAATTTTGCTCTTTTGAATTTTTCCTCTCTTTCGGTCCAACTTTCTATCTATCCTTTTTTTTTTTAACTCTTTGAACTCTTTTCTATCTAAAGCTAGGTTACATGACAGGCTACTCCTAGCTATGTCTCCTTATTTATCAAGTTATAGATATATATATGTAGATAAAATTATCTATAGAATAGTTTCTTCCTCCCAAGATTTCCATAATTACTTTGGCAACCAGTTCCTCTCCATTAGTCAGCATTAGATCCAAAATAGCAATTTATTGCTTCCTTTACCATATAAAGAATGGAGTTATTAAGGAAATTTAAGAATTTATCAGCTGCTCTACTTTTAGTAGAAAAAGAACCTCAGCAAATACTCTGATTGAATCTCCCATCACTAATATATCATGCCACTGTGCTAGGGTTTTGACTAGTTTTATAAGACTCATCATTCATTTCCCACTTCTGTCTGGGTAGATGACAGAACACACCTAAACCAATAATAGTTTTACTTGTCCTTCCATTGATCTCTATCTCCAAATTCTATCCACTATGCTCCCTTCCAACAAGTATGTTCTTAATGTACAATGTTCCTTCACCACCTCTTTTAGCTAATCCATTCCTTTTAGGTAAGGTAAACCCCTTTTTGAATCATGAACCACATCCCACCAAGCCTCAGAAATAGCTCTGAGATTGATTTCAATTCTCTGTACTAGATTAGGACTGGATAGGACATAGTCATACAATGGTAAAGACGTCATCAAAGGCTTTAGATAGGTTTTGTTGAGAAACATTTATAACGAACTCAAGTGTTTATTGGAAACCATACTATGTCAAGAGATATAAAGGAAATCCTCCTCACATGTCAAAATAATCCCCTGTAGAGGATTTACAGGAGGTGATAGACAAGAGGACACAAAAAAGAAAATAGATAGGCTGCAGTATCTACTGATAGAGGAAGTAATAGCAAATGTTTTGAGAGGTAAAACTAGTTAAGCAGTTTGGAGCAAAAGATTTGTTTGATCCTTAAACTGCACCCCATCCATAATTCTGTCATCAAATTTCTGTCTCCTAGTAGGAAGGAGAAATTAGGTCTTTTTATATATCACCAAAAGGGCACTTACTTTCAATGGTTCCTGCTCTGGGCTTATCTTTACTGCATGTAGTTAGGTAGCACAGTAGATAGAAAGCTAGACTGAGAGTCAGAAAGATCTAAGTTCAAATTTCTAAGTTTCTCAGACACTTACTATCTGTGTTACTATGGACAAGTCACTTAACCTCATGAAGCCTTAGTTTTCTCATCCGTAAAATAAGAATAATAATGGCACAGAATTCATTGGGCTGTTGTAAGAATCCAACAAGAAGCACTTTACTAACCTTAAATTATAAATAAATGTCTGCTATTTTCATGATTATGTCAATCAACATAATTCCTAATTTTCTTTTTATTTATTTATCTTTTTTATTGTCATGCAAAACACAATTCCATGCTGGTCATTATTGTAAGGGCAAACTCATACATAACCCAAACCCCAAAATAAAACCACAAATGCACTAATGTAAAAGACAACTCCAATAGTTATCTCTCTGGAGGTGGATAGCATATCCTGTTCACAAGTCTTTCAGGATTGTCCCAGATAGTGCATTGCTGAGATTAACCAAATTTTCACAGATAATCATTGTCCAATATTGCTGTTAGTGTATACAATGTTCTTGCATCTCTGCTGATTTTACTCTGCATCAGTTCCCACAGATCTTTTCAGCTTTTTCTGAAATCAACTTGCTTATCATTTCTTATAGCATATTACTATTCCATTACCAACATGTAACACAATTTGTTCAGCTATTCCCCAATTGATGGACATCTCCTCAATTTCCAATTCTTTGCCACCACAAAAAGAGCGACTATAAATATTTTTGTACAAGTAGGCCCTTTCCCCTTTTTTTAAATTATCTCTTTGGGATATATACCTGTAGTGGTATTAGAGGATCAAAGGGTACACACAATTTTATAGCCCTTTGGGTATAGTTCCAAATTGCCCTCCAGAATGTTTGGATCCAAATTGCAACTCCACCAACAATGCATTAGTGTTCCAATTTTGCCACATCCTCTCCAACATTTACCACTTTCCTTTATTGCCATATTGACCAATCTGATAAGGTATGAAGTGGTACCTGAGAGCTGTTTTAATTTGCATTTCTCTAATCAAGAGTGTTTTGGAACATTTTTTCATATGAGTATTATATGATTTTTCCATCTGAAAATTGTTTGTTCATAACCTTTGACCATTTATCAATTGGAGAATGGCTTGTATTCTTATAAATTTGACTTAGTTCTTTATACATTTCAGAAATTAGAACTTTATCAGATAAATCCTAGTTTTCAGAAGAAGAAATTGAAGCTCAGAGAATTGAGGTAGATCCAGGCCTAATATCAGGTCTTCTGATTGCTAAGTCAGAAGTATAGAAGTATTGTATGAGGAAGCAAAATAGGGATGGAGCTGGAAAAGCGACAAGTGATTCCTAAGATGTAACCAGTCATGGTTCATGGTGCTGAATCAGAGGTGGGACCAACATGTGCTTGAGAATGACCAGATCTATAACTGCAAGGAAATTTAGAGATCATCTGCTCTAACCTCAGTACTTAAGAGATGTAAGAATTAAGAACCAGAGAAACCAAGTTACTTTCCCAAGGTCCGTTTGCATGCAATAACAATAATCCTACTAAATATAAGAGTAACAAAAATTTAACCAGGGCTCAAAGCCTATTTGCCTAACTCTCTTCTTTGGTGAAGATTAATTACTCAATGCTTAATTACTTGGGAGTGTGGAATGTAAAGGAAGGAGATCTAGCTGTACCAGAACTTAAGCTACATTATAGAACAATTAATTATCACTAATTATCAAAACCGTTTGGCATTGGCTAAGACATAGAATGGTGGATCAGTGAAATAGAGAAGGCATACAGTACACAATAGTAAATTATTATGTTTATCTTGTGTTTGATGAATGTAAAGATCTAAGATTTTTTTTAAACAGACAGCTGACAGGATTCAAATTAGATGACCAGACTTGAGCAGTGAGTATCCCCAAATAATTCCCAGGCACAGATATTGAAGGTTAAAGCTTATATTAAGAAGGAAGGGAAAAGCTAGAGGGGGTAATAGGTTTTAAATATCTTATACCATTTACCAAGATAAGATCAAAAGGGATACATGATCTAGACATAAAGAGAGATATAATAAATAAATTAGAAGAGCATGGAGTATATTACCTATTAGATTTATGGGTAGGAGAAGAATTTATGAATAAACAAGAGATAGAGCATTATGGAATGTAAAACTGATCATTTTGATCACATTATAAAAGTTTTACACAAATAAAACCCAATACAATCAAGATTAGAAGGAAAGCAGAAATCTAATCTGAGGGAAAGTTTTTATAGTTTCTCAGATAAAGACCTCATATCTTAAATAGAGAGAGAGAACCAAGTCAAATTTATGGCTATGAGTCATTCCCCAATTGATAAATGTTTAAAGAATATGAACAAGCAGTTTTTGAAAGAAGAAATCACAACTACATATAGTCACATGAAAAAATGCCCTATATCATTATTGATTAAATAACGGTTAATTAAAACCACTTTGAGGTACCTAAAAATGATTTCTCCTAGACTAGCAGTATTTGGGGGAGGGGTAGATAAATATAATTCTAGCTTGGTCCCCTTTCTCTGAGGAGAATGGCCAGTTTCTAGTTTCAGCTTCCTGTTCCTCTCCTCTTGGGAATCAAAGTGTCTCTTGGAGAATGGTGGGAGGAGGAACCTATCCAAGTGGACATACATAATCTACAAGGCCAAAAGATACCACATACCCACATGAGTTTGCAAAGTGTTTTACATACATACATTCATGTACAAAGCCCATTTGAGATCTGCATCAACTCTGTGGACCAACCCTATATTACAGAAGAGGAAACTGGCCCATGTTCATGTAAATAGTGACAGAGGTAGATGACTCCAAGTCCAACTCTCTATTAGACTATGCATTCCATTGTAGATAGTTTTTAATCATGTCCGGATCTGAGAACCCAGGTTTTCTGACTTCAGATCCTGTGCCCTTTCCATTCTACTACCATTGTTTATTATGGGAAATAGTCACAAAATATGTATGCTCAAGAGGAACACTTCAGTGGCTAGTGTGACTTTTTCAAAAATTTATTACCAACTTAACTCAATCTAAATCAGATAAACCTTTACAATAGCGCACTGGGACTCCTAAAGTACTTTCTGTAATTCTTCATCTTTCATCTTGGACTTCCTTTTCTCATTTATGTGCTAATGTTACACAGAAGGAGAATAAAGTTAGTGCTTAGTAAAGGTATACTGAAGAATTGTTTTTATCTTAACACCCACATTTTGAGGCTTCAGACTTCTCACCATTTCTCAAACTCCTCATGTTCTTGTTCATTCTGATCCCTGCATGCAAAAAAGAAAAGAAAAGAAAAAAATAATCACTTTATTAACCATCTCCTCCCCACTCCAATCTAGGATTGTTATAGTACTCATCCTTTTAAGATCCAGTTTATGTGCCATCATGAAGCTTTCCCTGATATAACTAGGAAAATAATAATTCTCTCCTTGGATGTTTGCTGAATTTCTCAGAATATTTTGTACTTTGTCTACCTCTTTATAATTACAATCCAATTTGTATCATGTGTGTATCATAAATATTTATGCAGTTCTCTTACTAGACTATATATTATGCTCCTCACTCTCCAAATTTTTCCATATTCTTACCAGCAGCTTTCTCATGCTGGAGATGCCTCCATTCTGCAGTTTTTGAGGTGGCCAGGCCATGTTTACTTCACTCTTGGCTCTGGTCTCTATTCTCTGGACTTTTCATCTCCTCTTCAGCAGATTTTCCCACTATATGCCCTTTCTCCCTTCCACCCCCACTCTAAATAACGTTTCAGCTCTCTTTATATGGTATATTCCTCCACTAGAATACAAGTCTCTTGAGGGTAGGAACTATCTTTTTTGTTCACGTATTTATATTCCCAGCATTTAGCAAGGTACTAGCACATAGTAAGCACTTAATGCTTTATCTATCTATCTATCTATCTATCTATCTATCTATCTATCTATCTATCTATCAATCCATTTGTCTATCTATCCTTTCTATGTCTACCTATCCGTCAATCCATCCATCCATTCATTTATGTATGTATGTAGGTATCTTCCTTGAAAGCAGGCCCTATTCTTCAGTATTTCACAATATTTGTCATTTCATCAGGGTAAATCTCATGGCCACTGCATCTTCCTGTTTTGTCATTCTTCATGAGAAAGAACAATTTTTTCCCTTTTTTTTTAATTTGTTTTTTTTTTTTAGAAAAATTTTCCATGGTTACATGATTCATGTTCTTACTTTCCCCTTCATCCAAACACTCCCCCCATAGCCAACACGCATTTCCACTGGTTTTAACATGTGTCATCAATCAAGACTTATTTACATATTATTGATAGTTACATTGGTGTAGTTGTTTCAAGTCTACATCCCCAATCATGTCTGCATCAAAACCATGTGTTCAAACAGTTGTTTTTCTTCTGTGTTTCCACTTCAGTAGTTCTTTCTCTGAATGTGGGTAGTGTTCTTTTCCATAAATCCCTCAGAATTGTCCTGGGTCATTTCATTGCTGCTAGTACAGAAGGCCTTTACGTTCGATTTTACCACATTGTATCCATCTCTGTACAATGTTCTTCTGGCTCTACTCCTTTCACTCTGCATCAATTCCTGGAGGTCTTTCCAGTCCACATAGAATTCCTCCAGTTTATTATTCCTTTGAGCACAATAGTATTCCATCACCAGCATATACCACAATTTGTTCAGCCATTCCCCAATTGAAGGGCATATTCTCGTTTTCCAGTTTTTTTGCTACCACAAAGAGTGCGGCTATAAATACTTTTGTACAAGTCTGTTTATCTATGATCTCTTTGGGGTACAACCCCAGCAATGGTATGGCTGGATCAAAGGGCAGGCATTCTTTTAGTGCTCTTTGGGCATAATTCCAAATTGCCATCCAGAATAGTTGGATCAGAGAAAGAACAGTTTTTGTTTGTTTTGCTTTCTCATATTCATTTGTATCCCCAGGACTTAGCACAACACCTGGCATATATTTGACTGACTTCCTGGTTTTGAAGACTGTTTTTTCATCTACTAAATTTCTGTTTCTCACAAACATATTTGTTGTAGTTGTTTTTCAATTGTAGTCAACTCTTTGGGACACATTTGGGGTTTTCTTGGCAAATATACTGGAGTGGTTTCTTTCTCCAACGCATTTTATAGATGAGGAAACTGAGACAAACAGGGTGATGGGACTTGCCTAGGATCACATTCCTAGGAAATGTCTGAGGCTCAATTTGAATACAGGTCTTCCTGTCTTCAGGCCTGGCGCACCCTTCACTGTGCCACCTAGCTATCCCAATACAGACACAATGTAGGTACATATTGAATACCTTATTAATTGGAGCTGAGATTTGCAGTCTTCCCAAGCAGCACATTAGAACACTGGGCAATTTATAGTTTGGTTCTGTCATTTTTCTTTCTAAATGAGATAATCATTGTAAAGTGCTTAGCATAGGGCCTGGTACACACACACACACACACACACATGTAGTAAGGACTACATAACTGTTAGCTATTACAATTAGATATTATTAATTCTCCTTCAGTACTGCCATTAAGCACTCCCTGGCTTTTTTTAAGGTCCAGATGCTTCTTCCAAATTTCCTCCTTCTTCTTACTGGTCCTATTTCTGAGAGCTCCAAACTCAGAAGAGCCTAGGAGAGTTTATGATCAAAGTACTTCCCACTGAAGCATGAATGAGGTGTAAATGCTACCCTCAAGGTATGTCTTTTTTTTGAAGGCTGCGCTTACTAAATGCATCTTCCATTGGGACAAAGTTGGAGGAAGACATTTATAAATGGGGCGATCTTCCTCTCCCTCTCCACTTTGCTCAGAATTCGAGGGCAGCAACAGTCATATTCAGACTTGCCAACAAATACAATCACCCCCACTTCTCCTTTTCTTTTTGGAGTCTAGCTAGAGCCCATAGGACTCAGGGAAAACAAAGAACTTCTGGGTGAGATAGCAAGCCCGAATCCTCTGGAGGAGAGGACCTACCAACAGCAAAGGCATGCTTTTCACCCATCCCTACCCTCAACCCCAAAGAATCTGTTCAGTGTTTCATACTCTCAGATGGTGTTGATTGAGCTAGGCAGTGATTCACCCCGCAAGTTTCTGTGCAAGGCTGGAAAGAACAAGGGGCTAGGATTGATTCTCTTTTATCAGAGGTTAGTTAAAGAGTTTTCAGCCAATGTTTAACCAACAGGTTTGCATTTTACCGGCCTCACTACTACCTTACCGGTCACCTGATTGGCTGCTCATAGGTCAATAATAGCTTTGAGAAGAGTTATTGATTTATGGAGTCAAATAGTCCCTGCTCCTTTCCAGACTCGAGTTTGACTCTTCTTCTCCCAGGATAATTGCCACTATACACTAATTTACAGACCGGGAAAAGAGAATTCTGAGCAAGGCTATCTGGTGGAATGGAAGAACAATGCGGGTGTCATTGGCATCTGATTTCGTTCATTCCAGAGATTAGCTACACTTTAAAACAGTATTGACTCTGCCTCCACCTCCGTCATTGTTTACTTTGTCATGAAAGCTACAGCCAAAACTTGAAAGGTGGAGCTGGAAAGCTGAAGATTAACGAGGCTTTGGAAAGAGGGCGGAGAAACACTCACAAGCAAAGGTCACGTGTAGCCTTTTGAACAGAGCCAAGGAGCTCTACTTTCCAGGCGGGCTGGGGCAGGATGGGGAGCTGACCTGCCAGGGACTGATGCTGGTGCCAGCCTCTCAGAGCCAACGCGGCACTTTCACTTCAAACTGAACCAGGCATCTGAGGTTAACACATTGTATCAGACTCCATGAGCATTGAGAAGGTGCCCACTAAGTGCCAGGTGCTGTGCCAAGGGCACGGGGAGATACAAAACCAAAAATGGAATAGTCCTTGCCTTCCAGGATTTACAATCTATGGGAGAAGGGGTTGCTAAGGATAGATTATATACATATACACAATACATATATGTAATAAATGAAGACAGTAGGATTATGATTTCCAATTATATAAAGTATTAATCATGCCATCAGTTTCAGGGGACCGGGACCTAAACTCAAGCCAACCACTATGTGATATGAGTTGATGTTCTCCTATTGCTCAGATATTTTCTAAAGAAGTTTGCCTTGGCAAAATCCTTCATAATGTTTTTCAAAATTAGAAACTTCTCACAATCTAGCCATTGAGATCAGTGTCATTAACAGAGCCTTCCCAATTAAAACTTGAGGAAATGAATGTATTGAAAAAGATGAAGTCATTTGCCAAGGGCCATGACCTGAGTTAGTTGCCAGGGTACAATTTAGAAAAAGAAGCCTTGCCCACTCAACCCTCAGAGGAATCTTAGGAGATCCTAGTGTGTGGAAAAGAATAGACATCACATGTTGGTACATAGCTTTTTTTAGTAGCCCAGAGTATAATTATCATCACCATGGTTGTTGGTGATCCTCAGTCCAGTTTTCTTTCCGGGTTATCACCAAGTTCACGACTCTGTGACACATTGTCAAGTGTATTAGATTTTTACCTCCCTGCTCCCTGGTTTGAGATAATTTAAAAAGAGTCATGTCAAGAAGCAGCCAGAGCATTCTTCTAGAGATTTTTTTTTTAATCATCTTTTGGCCCTACTCCACATTTGCTGAAAGTTTTGTTTTCAATTAGCTATTATATATATATATATACATATATATACATATATATATACATATATATATACATATTATACACATATATAATATAAGCCATTAATCAATTAAATTGAATGTCTGTAGCTAAATATCTATTGTTGGGTTATTTCAATCATGTCCAACTCTTTGTGACTCTTTGTGACTCTATTTGTGTTGGGTTTTTTTGTTGTTTTTGGCAATGATACTGGAGTGATTTGCCATTTTCTTTACAGATGAGGAAATTGAGACAAATAGAGTTAAGTGACTTGGCCACACAGCTAATGTCAAAGACAAATTTGAACTCATGAAGATGAATCTTCCTGGTTCCAAGTCCAGTGCTCTATCCACTGTACCATCTAGCTGCCCATAGCAAAATAAACTCAGAGTTGATAAGCAAAAATACTGAAATTTTCCCATATGAAAGGATACAGAAAACTTTTTTTTCTCAAAGGGGGGAGGCAGAAGTTGCTACTCAGATGTTATTACTGTTGTTATCCGTAGGACCACAGTTGTGGTAAAGGAAATTAGTCACATAGCTAGTTAGTGGCAGTACCTAGAAAGGCACCAAAATTCTTTTAACTTGTAGTGAGGATATTTTAGGTGCTAATCTGGGTATTGCCACCAACTATCTACCTATGTGTCTTGGAACAAGAAGTGTGACTTCTCTGTGTCTTAGATCCCTGATCTGTGAAGTGAGCGAGGTGGATCAGAATATTTTTAAGATATGGCTCATCGGATTGGAGATCCAAAGCTGTAAGGGAACTCATAGGCCACCTACTCCAACCCACTTATTTTATAGATGAGAAAATTGTGGCCCAAGGATGATAAGAGAATAATTGCTTGGGGTCATGCAAGTAGCATCTAGGGTGAGTACTAAAGCAAAGTCCTCTCACCCCACAGTTAGAGCTTGTATATCTCTTTTTTGCAGAGTTGATTGCCTGTTATCTCTCTCATTAGATTGTAAACCCCTCTAGAGGAGATTTTTGTTGTTGTTGTTACTGTTGTTTGTTTTAGGCCTTTCTTTGTATTCTCAGAGTTTAACACAGCTGCTGGCACTAGGTATTAAATAATTGCAAGTAAACTGTTAAAAGGAAATCTTTGTTTCAGTCTGGCCCTCAATAATGAAGCCAACCTAGAAAGAAAAAAATTTAAAGGAGTTTATTATAGGTAGCACCCAAGGCGAAAGTGCATTGGATACAGCCAGTCACCAAATTCAAACCATGTGCTCTTTTATAGATGAATTTGGAAATAAGAGAAAATAATCCTGATAAATGGACCTTTCTAAAAGGGGATGGGCTAGTGGCTTTTCCGAACAGTTAACAATCTTGTTAGATGCATATTTCTAAAAGAGGATCAGAACCCATTGGGTTGCCCTTTCCTATATTTGGGTTTCCTATGAACCATGGCCACTCCTTACAAGGAGGGCTGCTATGTTCCAAAAGAAAAGCAGATGGGGAAATTGTGGTCTCATTGGAATTAACTTGGTGGTAGAGACTATTTTCTGTACTACAATCCCCCCTTTTGGTGCTATTCACACTTATGGATTTATATCCCTCCTTTTTCCTCAACTGCCTCATCCTAATCTCTGTGTAATTTAGGAATTGACTTGAGAATCAGTTCCTTAAATGCAGAAAAGCACTGTAAGCACAATGTACAATCTCTATAAGGACACACACCAGAAAACCACAGATACTTTAGCAATGAAAGATTTGGAAGACAAGAAGTTAGCCATTTCTCTTGGGGCCAAGGTTCCTTCCTCTCATCCTGGACTTGTTCCAGGCATCCTGAACCAATGTTCAGGATATGAATGTCACTGAAGTGGTCAGGTACCCAAATGCAGCACTCCTGACCTGTGGGAATGTATAGCCTTCCTTTCTTTGGCAAGAGGAAGTCCAGAGTTAACCTATTTTTTTAAAGTGTCCTAAGCATGAAGACTTCAGTATTTACTCTTCTACTGTGCCTATGATTTCATTAACAAATACTTGAAACAATCTGTTCATTTTATTCAAGAGCATCAGTCTGTGTCCAGTCCTCTGGTCCCATACATGGAGTAATATGATGGGAAAAACATGTTCAGTTTCACTCACTTGTTAACTTATAAAAAACACAGAACCAGGCAGAGATGCGCCTTGTGCAGAGTCCAAGAATTGAGCACTGCTTCGCTCTGCTCCCTGACCCCCCTGGGAGCGACACCGTGCTAGATGAGGACTCCTAGGAACAAAGGAAATTGGGGAGCTTATTTGGGAATCATTTGGGAAGATCCAAGGGCTGGGAGAGATGACTGACATTATACGGACAGGATACAATCAAGCTAGAGAAAGGAATCATAGCTAGAGGCTAGGGTGTAAGGGAAGGGGCTGCTTACATAATGGATACTAAAGGATGGTCCCTGCCCAGGTGTGTCTTCCTGGGAAAGGGTCTCTAATACAATGGGCAAGACTACCTAAGACAAAAGGGGACCCTGGGGTCCATTATTCCGTCTGCTACAGCTAGCCGGAGATTCCCTTCAGGGTGGGGAAACCGGGAACCAGCACAAGCTTTGGGGTCTCCAACCTACAAGCTATTTCTAAAATTTGGGGTTCATCAGATCTCACTAAGCCACAAGTTTGGGGACTCTAGATTCCATGTCGACACACTATAGGGGAAAATATTGTAGAAACTTTATTGGCTGCATACTTAATTTGCAAGTGCATGCAAGGGGGTAGAATTGACTGGGCTGGAGGGCAAAAGGCACCAGTCCTAACCCATATCTGCTGTCCATTTTGAGGAAAGCCAGTAATATACCTTTTTGTTACATAGGAAATAAAACCTTTGTAGGACCATCCTTTTAAAAAATCCCTTATATATGCCTGGTCCCCTGACTTAATATCTGTTCTCAGAAAGCCTTTTTCTTCCCAAATAATCACATTCTGTCTTCAGGATAATGTGTAATTATAACCCATCGGCCACTTGATTGTCTGACCTTATGTCCCATTTTGTTCATAAAAGAGAATCAGTGTCCTGACAACATGCTATAAGGTTAAGAGAGGAGAGAACTGTAAAAGGTTGATGATCTTTTCCCAATTAAAAGTGAATGAGTGGGAGTATTCTTTCAGCCTATTGTAGAATAATTTCCTCTCATATTTAAGTTAGCCTTATTGATTATAAAAGATTAATCACACAAGTCTTGAATGCCTGCCCCCACACACACCTGGGACATTCCTTTCCCCAGGGACAAAAAGTTGCCTGCACAATCTAACAAGCAGTCCAGCTAAAGACATGACTGGCATGGTGGATCAAATACACACAAGTGTGGGGCTTTCCCATGTCTCTAACACTGAAGAGGCAGAACAGAGTGGAAAGCACAAATAAAAAATGCATGATAGTGAGTGAAGGATTAGGATATCAAGGTCAACTATACCAGTGGCCTTTCTTAGCTTTGTTCTTCAGTTGTTTTTTCAATCTTGGGGTACTCTTGGTGATGCCATTTGGTGTTTTCTTAGCACAGATACTGGAGTGGTTTACAATGTCCTTCTCCAGATCCTTTTAAGGATGAGGAAACTGAGACAAATAGGATTAAGTGAATTAGATAACTAAGAAGTGTCTGAGGCCAGATTTGAATTTAGAAAGACAAGTCTTCCCGATTCCAAGCCTGGCACTCCATCCACTGTGTCACCTGGCTGTCTTAAGTTTAAATGATTCTGAATGTTGATCATGGGTTGTTTCTTCTACTGGACTGAGGTCAGATCATGATAGGTTTCATGTGGGAGTGATGGATCCAGGTCATCCTCTCAGCAACCTTGAAGGCAATATGACTGGTCAGGGTGATTTAGAAAGGTTAATTCCAGGAGGACTGGAAGCCAGGTATCTTCTTCTTCTTTTTGATTTGTTATAAATACATAATAAATATGCTTATGCCAGAGAAAAACATTCTCACATTAACTATGCCTGCTGGTCCAAAGGCAGAGTTTGTGTCAAGGCTGCCTCCTTCTGTACCTGTGAAAGAGAACTAGCCAGAGAGATGGCATATCTTATCAGGCTTTCATCCTCTGTGGCCAGGCTCAGGCTCTGGGAGTCTATCTCCCAAGCAGTAGCCGCTGGCCTACCGGACAGGATTTTAGAGGATGATAATCCACAATCCTACATACTGTAATTTCTAAGTGGGGGCAACACAAGGCCGTTTTAACTGTGTTCCCTGGCACAGTTTTCCTGAAAGGGTCTCAACTACTCTATTTAGCATCTCAACTCCCCCTAATGATTGTGTAGGTTCAAATTTATTCCAAAACACTTGGAGAGTTGTTTAGTTATTTCTGCAATGAAATGTGGTTCTTGGTTGCAGTCAATAGTACCAATACCAAACTTTGGTATTATGGCTTTTGTCAGACTTTTTTTTTTTTTTTAAACCTTTACCTTCTGTCTTAGAATTAATACTGTGTATTGGTTCCAAGGCAGAAGAGTGGTAAGGGCTAGGCAATGGGGGTTCAGTGACTTGCCTGGCCAGGGTCACATAGCTAGGAAGTGTCTGAGACCAGATTTGAACCCAGGACCTCCCTCTCTGGGCCTGGCTCTCTATCCACTGAGCCACTCAGCTACCCCCTTTTGTCAGACTTCTTGCTGTTATGTCTGCTGTGCCATGTGTCACGGTAAAGGTTTCTACTCCACGGCTCAATTTATTTTTAAAATTTTTATTTTATTTTGAATATTTTTCCCATAGTTACATTTTTCATGTTCTGTCCCTCTCCGCCAAACCTCACCCTCTACCCCCTTGTAGCTGACATACAATTCCACTGGGTTTTACATGTATCATTGATCAAGACATAATTCCATATTATTGATATTTGGACTAGGATAATTGTTTAGTGTCTGCCTCCCCAATAAAATCCCCATCAGCCCACGTGTTCAAGCAGTTGTTTTTCTTTTGTGTTTCTCCTCCCATAGTTCTTCCTCTGAATGTTGCTAGTTTTCTTTCTCATGAGGCCCTCAGCCTTGCTCTGAATCCTTGCAATGCTGCTAGTAGAGAAGTCCATTACATTCAATTGTGCCACAGTGTATCAGTCTCTATGTACAATGTTCTTCTGGCTCTGCTCCTTTCACTCTGCATCAATTCCTGGAGGTTGTTCCAGTTCACATGGAATTCCTCCAGTTCATTATTCCTTTGGGCACAATAGTATTCCATCACCAACAGATACCACAATTTTTCAGTCATTCCCCAATCGAAGGGCATTCCCTCATTTTCCAATTTTTTGCCACCACAAAGAGCGTGGCTATAAATATTTTTGTACAGGTCTGTTTCCTTATTATCTCTTTGGGGTATAAATCCATGGCTCAATTTATCTCTATATACCAAAATGTATCTGTAGCCCCATAGATTCTGGTAATTCATTATAGTCATTTTGTGGGTGAACTGTTCAGATGGCAGGGAGCCCACTTTCACCACCCTTTTATCACGGTTTTCTTCAATGAGGAATCACATTGGACAAGAAAGATGGGCAAGAGACCATCCAAAGGGCTTTTACATAAACATGGTGGGCAAACCATGACTGGTAAAAGTACAGTAATAGAGCCTCAGTTCTTGGAATCATTTCAAACAGAAATCATAAGCAGCATACAGAAAAGGTGACAGGTCCATAGCATGCAAAGGACTAACATAAAAAGCAAAATTACAATATGTGAATGAAGAAAGCCAATACTGTCAAATCCTTCTGCAGCTTCATGATCTTCAAGGGTTCAGAGAGGACTTGCTAGTGCATCTCTCAAATAGCTGCAGATGGATCATCTCCCAGTTCCTGGTCACTTGTGGAAATTCTCTAGATAATATGGTTAAAACCTGCTAGTGATAAGACTTCATAATTTAGTAAACCATGACAAAATCTAACCAGATTGATCTTTCAGTAATTAGTTCATGTAGTGAGAACCTGTTCGGACCTTATGGATCTAGTCCTATATTTGAAAGGGATCCATGAGATTCTGACTTGGAAAATGAACACTTCTGTCTATTAATATCATAGATACTCCAAAGTGAGGTTTTAGTTATTTCTGCAGTGAAGTGTGGTCCTACCTGGCAGGTCAAACTGTGGTGTTATGGCTTTTGTCAGACCTTTTTTTTTTTTTTTTTTTAAACCTTTACCTTCCATATTAGAAATAATACTATGTATTGGTTCCAAGGCAGAAGAGTGGTAAAGGCTCAAAGGGGAGAAGCAAAATCAAACATGATTTTAAAGTTCTTTAGAATTATCAGTGCAATATGTAAAACCCTTAATCCTGGTCTCAGATACTTCCTTAGCTGTGTGACCCTGGGCAAGTCACTTAACCCACATTACCTAACCCTTATTGCTCTTCTGCCTTGGAACCAATACTTAGTAATGATTCTAAGGCAGAAGGTAAGGGTTTAAAAAAACATACAAACAACCCTTAATCCAAATATTTTGAGAGCTTATTTCTAAACATACTCAAAATCAATATGTCCCATTCTGAAACATTTTGAGAGTTGTTTATATATAATATATATGTATGCATATATATATATAAATTCTTAGATTTCTAACAGCTTAATCCTGTTGCTTTCTCAAAGTTTACTACTCTAACAAATTTTAAAAATATTTTTATATCTTTATCCTATTCCTCTTTTGAGGATATATGTACATATTCACAGATGTGTTTTTATACACACACATATATTATCCTCATATCATCCTGAAAGAATGAAATAATTCAAAGGTTTAATCTGATGTTAAGACATATAATTAGTAGCAAGGCTATGGCAAGTCTAAGAATTCATTTACTTAGTTGCTCAAAATAATGAATTGTAAGATCTTTCATATTTGCAGCCTATCACAATAACTCAGATATTTTAGAATTACCATGCTAATTAATAGCTTTTGTGTCACAGTGACAAAATGGTTATTGTCATCACAATATCAGGACTGTCCCTTCAGGGGCACAGTCTGACCTGACATAAGCCATAATGGGGGAAAACTCCCTTAGCTCTGTTTGATTCCAGGCACAAGTTATATTTAACAGACAATCATGCAGCTAAGTTTCATGTTATTCACAATACATTATAGCCAGGCTTCAAATGAACCAGGTGGGAAAGAAATAGCAAAATAGGAAACAGAGTCAAGAGGATCTTACCTTTGCCTACACAAGGTCATCTCTTGTGTCCCTTGACTTTCTCCAGAGAGAGACGTCACTTTTCAGACTGTACTCCTTTTGGGCTACACATGACATTCCCTAAGAATGGTGGACTATTGGCCTACGAGCAACTGAGGAAGTCCTACCTGAAATCAAACTCAAAACAATATCAAACTACTGTTTTCCTCAAATAGCAAATTTATACTAATCATTGTTAGAGCCAGCAGATCATCATTCTTCTCATGTAAGGATAGTTAAGAATGAGCACAAAATAAGGGCAGCTCTTTTACCTTTCATTTATAGGTAAGAATAGCTACAATCTGGAGTTTTACACATACAGTGAAAACATAATAGTTGACACCAAATCCCAGAAAAATGCTGACTTCAGCAAGCATCCAATTTTATATTGCCAAAATTTCACAATATAAGAAAAAAAAAAAGAAACACAACATATGCAAAACATGTATTTAAAATATGAAACAAAACTTATCAGTCAGGTGACATCAATTCAGTTGAATGCATTTCCAAATTCTCTTACATAGAAAATCATTCATCTTACAATTTTTGGTATTCTATACTAGCCATATCTAAAACTCAGGATAGAATAATCCAATATGGAGTAATTACATTGAATTTAAAAAATAATAATAGTTAACATTGTATAGTGCTTACCATGGGATTACCATGTGCTCACCACTGTTAAGCACTTCACAATTATTAAATCATTTGATCCTTATGACAACCCTGGGAAGTAGGTGCCATTACCATCCCATTCTACCCATGACAAAACTGAGGCAAATAGGTGAAATTACTTGCTAAAGATCACACATGAATTTCTGAGACCAGATTTGAATTCTGGTTTTCCTATTCATAATTGGATATGTCTCCTTATTGGCAATGATAAAATATATTTTGCATTAAGTTCTAATTTATTGCAATTATCTTAACAGGTGAACACATCCCACTGTAAATAAGACTACATAATATAATTTCAGGACAAAACTTCCATCAAATCAAATTTGGGTTTACAATCCCAAATGGTAATAATATTTAGAACCTCAATATTCCTCCAAGGGCCATAAACTGACTGGACCTCAAATTTTAGAGCCCATATAATTCAGTTAATAAACATTATAACCTGATAGGATACTGTCCATGTGAAATCTTTAAACATTTCTCTAAAAGTTTTCTCAAATCCTTTTAATCTCAATAGAATCAAAACTTTCCCTAACCTTTCTGCAAAGTCCATACTCTTTTGTTCTCAAACCTCCAGTTACAATAGTATAAAACTGACCAACTTTAGCTTCCTACTTATCTTTTGTTCTCCCTACTTGCTTAAACTTTCTTTCTTTTAATAACCCTCCAGTGGACTTAGATTAAAACCTACCAATTTACCTAAACAATTCAATGCAGCTGAATCATTTCCAAATGGTTTCCACAAACCAGAAGAAAAAGAAAAAGGGAAAAAAACCCCACCACATTTCTTTCTTTTTGTATCTGTGTTCATGTTTGAAGTCTCCAACTTAACCAAAATGGTGAAAGCAGAAAGAATCTCACAGGTTTTCTCTTTATCTTCCAAGGAGAATCTGATAGAAAGTGAGAGTAAATAGTGAAAGTAATTAAATCTATTTCCAAATTGTTCTAAATCTCTCATAATTAAAAAAAAAAAAACGCAAATCAAAACGACTCTGAGGTACCACCTCACACCTAGCAGATTGGCCAATATGACAGCAGGGGAGAGTAATGAATGTTGGAAGGGATGTAGGAAAATTGGGACATTAATGCATTGCTGGTGGAGTTGTGAACCGAGCCAACCATTTTGGAAAGCAATTTGGAATTATGCCCAAAGGGCTTTAAAAGACTGCCTGCCCTTTGATCCAGCCATACCACTGTTACATTTGTACCCCAAAGAGTTAGGGAAAAATACATGTAAAAATATTCATAGATGTACTCTTTGTGGTGGCAAAAAATTGGAAAATGAGGGGGTGTTCCTCAATTGGGGAATGGCTGAACAAATTGTGGTATATGTTGGTGATGGAATACTATTGTGCTGAAAGAAATAATGAACTGGAGAAATTCCATGTAAATTGGAAAGACCTCCAGGAATTGATGCAGAGCGAAAGGAGCAGAACCAGGAGAACATTGTACACAGAGACCAATACACTGTGGTCAAATAGAATGTAATGGACTTCTGTACTAGCAGCAATGCAATGATCCAGGACAATTCTGAGGGACTTATGAGAAAGAAAGCTATCCACATCCAGATAAAGAAATGTGGGAATAGAAACTCAGAAGAAAAACATGATTGGTCACATGGTTCAATGGGGATACAACTGGGGTTGTTGACTTTCAATGATCACTCTATTGCAAATATTGATAATATGGAAATAGGTTTTGATAAATGAACAATGTAAAACCCAGTGGAATTGCTTGTTGGCTCTGGGAGAGGGGAGGGAGGAGGAGAGGGAAAGAACATGAATCATGTAACCATGAGAAAATATTCTAAATTAATTAATTAAATGAAGAATTAAAAAAATGTAAAGGAATGACAAAAAAAGAAATTCTAATATTTTATGTAAAAAAATCATTTCTATATTTCATTAGTCTCCTCCCCTTCCCTTCTAAATTCTCTTTCCATGGTGTCCCACAATAAATTTTATGGGCAACTATGTCCTGCTTCAGCCTTCCTAAAAGACATCCCTAGTTGCCAACCACTTAAGTCTTCTCTGTCATTGTGAATGCTTATCCACAATAGGGTCTGGGCCCAAGTGATGGGGTTTGGGGGTGGCAATCCTTCCTAAGGGTTGTTTCCTTTTTTACTTTTCTTAATCTCTTTTTCCATTCCTTAAACCCTTCTCCCCTGTGACAGGTATTCCAGTCTTATAAATTGAGGGCAGTTTATATTTCAAAGTCTCTCTCCAACAGTGCTAAAATCCCAGTTTTTGCCTATGCTTATTGATCTTTAAGTCTTATTTTTAATATCCAAGGTCCCAACTTTTTTCTGACTGAGTTTTCATCCCATAATTTTCAGATTTCCTCCTGAGTCTCATCTCTCAGTTGTGGACATAACTGGCAGGATGTCCTCTCAAAAGCTTTAACAGCTTGTTTACTTGGTAGTTTATAGGAAGTTCATCCCTTTCTCTCTCTTATGAATATGTACCTGCAAGCCCATTTTCTTACCTACCTCTTCTTTGATCACAAATGAGAAAAAAAATTGCGTTTGGGGACCTGTTTCTCCTTATTCTTCTTGATTTTGGTGAATTCAATTCTCCAATCACTGACTGCTGGTGAAGTACACTAGCCAACAATGGATGAAACACTCAGTGAGAGTCCTAGTAAAATTTCCCAGTGAGATCCCAGGAGTAAATGATTCTCCTGGCTAACCTTGCCAAAAATTGTTAAAAGAAAATCTTTGCTCAGGCTTTGCATTCAAATAATGAAGCAAACTCAGGAGGAGAAAACTTAAAGAGTTTATTGTAGCACCCAAGGCAAAAGTACTGTGAATTTTCCAGGTCCCAGATTCAAACTACCCTCTATTTTTATAGATGAATTTTATAATAAGAGAAGACAATTCTGATCAGTGCTTATTTCTTGTATACATATATATGTAATTAAAAAAATTTTAAATATATTTTTCCATGGTTCCATGATTCATGTTCTCTTTCCCCTTTCCCAGAGCTGACAAGCAATTCCACTGGGTTATACATATATTATCACTCAAATCCTATTTCCATATTATTCATTTTTGTAATAGAGTAATCTTTTAAGACCCAAACCCCAAGTTATATACCCATGGAAACAAGTGATAAATCATATGTTTTCTTCTGCATTTCTTCTCCAACCATTCTTTTTGTAGATGTGGGTAGCCTTCTTTCTCATAAGTCCTTGGGATTGTCCTGAATCCTTGCATTGCTACTAGTAGCAAAGTCAATCAGATTTGATCGTCCCACAATATTTCACTTTCTGTGCATAATGTTCTCCTGGTTCTGTTCATTTCACTCTGCATCAATTCAAGGAGGTCTTACCAGTTCTGATAGAAATCAAGCAGTTCATCATTCCTTATAACACAATAGTGTTCCATCACTATCAGATACCACAATTGGTTCAACCATTCCCTAATCAAGGGACAACCCCTCATTTTCCATTTTTTTTCCTCAATGCCCATTTCTAAAAGAGGATGGGCTAGTGTTGTCTTAGAGGTGAGTTTATAGTTTTGATAGATGTATGTTTCTAAAAGGAGACCAGAGGACACATAGCTGCCTTTTCCTAGGTTCTTGTTGGCCCATACTGTGCTCACCCCTTACCCAGAAGAATGGCACTCACAAATGAAAAAAGGGGAATGGGAAATTATGGATTCTCTCAAATTAACTTGGCAGTTGTGATTAAATTCTGTCCATGACTGAGTGTGGTAAAGGGATTGACTTGGAGTCAAGATCTGAATTAAAACAACCATATTTGTTGCTTATTTGTTGTTTAACCATGGTCAAATAATTTAACCTTTCTAACTCATTTTTCTCATCTTTAAAATGAGGAAAATTGTGGTATCTACCTCACAAGATTGCTGTGGGAATTCAGTAATCCAAAAGTCTTAGTACTGTTTTAAGCTACTGAAGCTTTTGTATATATCCTGATTTTGTAAAGAAATTTTCAAACTTCAAAGCACTATGTAAATGTTTGATGGAGTTAGCCTGAGCTTGAGTTCTAGGTATAATAGTCTCTCCCTCATCCCAAATCACAAGTCTTACTTTCTTGCAGAGCAAAAGGAACAGAGCCAGAAGAACATTGTACACAGAGACTGATACACTGTGGTAAAATCGAATGTAATGGACATCTGTACCAGCAGCAATGCAATGACCCAGTACAAGTCTGAGGGATTTATGGAAAAGAACAATACCCACATTCAGAGGAAGAACTACAAGTGGAAACACAGAAGAAAAACAACTGCTTGAACACATGGGTTGATGTAGACATGATTGGGGATGTAGAATCAAAATGACCACACCAGGGCAGCTGGGTGGCTCAGTGGATTGAGAGTCAGGCCTAGAGACAGGAGGTCCTAGGTTCAAATCCGGCCTCAGACACTTCCCAGCTGTGTGACCCTGGGCAAGTCACTTGACCCCCATTGCCTACCCTTACCAATCTTCCACCTATAAGTCAATACACAGAAGTTAAGGGTTTAAAATTAAAAAAAAAAAATGACCACACCAATGCAACTATCAACAATTTGGAAATAGGTCTTGATCAATGACATGTTAAAACCAGTGGAAATGTGCGTCAACTATGGGGGAGGGGGGTTAGGGAGGTAGAAGGGAGAGTAAGAACATGAATCATGTAACCATGGAAAATTTTTCTAAAAAGTAAAATTTTTAAAAATCCTTAAAAAAAAAATCTTACTTTTAGCCTGCCCCCTACAACTACCACAGAGAGGGACAAGCCCTTCTATGAACACCAACCACCAACCAATAGCCATACACAAGGCAGGTAAGCCATCCCTAACAGGGTACCCTTAGGAGGAGGCAAGAGATAATAGGTGCTAAACACATCAAAGCACTATTACTACTTTGACCCAAACTGCCTCTCTCACCCTGACTGAGGCTTTCAAGGACCTGAAATCTAAAAGCCCTGCAAATAAAATTGACATGGGACCTGCTTTCACTTTGACTCTTGCAGCCATCCTCATCACCACCATTAACACTCATCATTAGTCATTTAAGGGCTCCTTCTCCTCCTCCTCCTCCTCATCATCATCATTATCATCACATTTGTATAATGCTTTACCATTTGCAAAATGCTTTACTTATTCTTGGCAATACAGTGATCCAAGACTATCCCAGAGACTCATGATGTAAAATGCCATCTGCCCTCCAAGAAACTGATGGAGTCTGAATGCAGACTGAAACATTCTATATTTCATTCTCTTTCTTCATTTTTTTTTTCTTTTGAGATCTCTTCTACAAAATGACTAATATAGAAAAATGTTTTACATAACCACACATCTAAAATTGCTTACCAACTCAGGGATGTGGGAGAGCAGTGAGAGAAAGATGGAGGGCCAGAAGAAGGGAGAGGATTTAAAACTCAAAACTTTAAAAAAATGAATTTAAAAAATTATTTTTACATGGACAGAGGGAAAATGAAATATTTTTTTTAAATGCTTGACTTAATGTTATCTCATTTGCTCACAGTAGATTTGGATGAGTAAGCCCAAGAGCCCCAGAAATAATAGTACTGCCCTCTACAAATCCCAGATCACTAGATTTGCCCAGCCCCCATAGCCATCATCCAAGCAAACAACCCTTGTGGAGATTTAACCTGACTACTGACTCTGCAGGTGCTATAATCCAATCTTCTCAGCAGCTACAGCTATTAAAGACCCAAGTCCAGTCAACAGGCAATTATTGAGCATTTACTAAGTGCCAATCCTTGTGCTAAAACTACTAACAGACCTCATGTTGATCTTTACCACTAAAGTATTTGTTTCTGTCAAATGGTTCAATATCAGAAATGGATTATGCTTTCATTACTGGAAAGAACATTAAAGATGTTACATTACCATTTACTTTGATGCTGTACCCTAAGGATCCTGAAGCCTTTTCATCTGGTTTGTATCTGAAATAATATGTATGGTCTTCTCCAGTTAGAATATGAACTACTTGGAGAGAGGGACTTTTGTGCTTTTCTTTTTTAACCCCAAAGCTTAGCAGAGTGTTTTATGCTAAGTTTAATTTTGATTCAGTCATTTCATTCATGTCTGACTCTTTGTGATCCCTTTTGGGGTTCTCTTGGCAAAGACACTGGAGAGGTTTGCCATTTTCTTCTCCAATTCATTTTATATATGACTTTCCCAGGGTCACACAGCTAGCAAGTTTCTGAGTCCAGATTTGAACCCAGATCCTCCTGATTCCAGTCTTCTTGCCCTACTGTGCCACCTACCAACCCCAGTCTTGAATTCTCTTTTCCTCTCTAGATTTTTGACAGTGTAGAACAAAAAGGAACTACCTACTGTCAAAGTAGTTAAAGTAATTTTAAAAATTGCCAGTACAAGTAAAAAGGAAGGTATGATTAACTTGATTTTGTTATAATAAAATTAACAGGCTTTCAAAAATAATTCTGGAATATTATTTTCTTTAAAAACATTTTAATTGATATTTTCACCATAATTATCTCCAAGATTTCTTCACCTAAGACATCAAGGTGGCATAGTGAAGAGATTGCCAGGTCTGGAGTCAGGAAGACTCTTCTTGAATTCAAGTCCAATCTTAGATACTTACTATCTAGGTGACTCTGGCCAAATCATCTAACCCTGTTTGCCTCAGTTTCCTCATCTGTAAAATGAGCTGGAGAAAAGAGTGGCAAACCATTCCTTTGCCAAGCCTCTTGTTTCTTGAAACAAGGAAAAATATTTATTAAACAATTATTATTTACTGTTAAATTTGGCAAGAACAGCTTTGTAGAGCAGTGGATAAAACACAGGACTTGGCATCTTTGCCAAGAAAAACCCCATAAGTGGAGTTATGAAAAGTCAGAAAGGACTGAATACAACAATAACAATAACAATGATTTGAAGATTCAACTCCTTTTCATAAGCACAGGACAAAGAACAGAACAGAATAAATAGGTAAGGAAATCATAGCTTGGTTTTGGCATTGGCAGTATCATGAGGGAGAGGGATCATGACTGGTCTGGTCACATTAAGGAAAGTAGGCATACAGTCCTGTGGGGAGAAGATAACTTCTCTTTATCTTAAAGGAATGTGTTATGAATTTATAGGACATGCTGCATCCTGAGGCCACAGATAGTAAACAAAGAGTAGCAGACTCCCAGGCCCCTGGGGATGAGATAAGACCATCTTTAATTGGCAAGGAAAAGATTAAGATGGGAAAGGTCACCTTGTTTACTCTTTAGGTTTAGGACAACACACACATGCCTTGGAGTTTTTTTGGAGCTGATGTCCTGAGGGTTAATAAGCTTCATTAGCACAAGGTGATCTGTAAGGGATGCTAAGTGTTGTTCTTCCCTTAGAAAGAAAATGTCTCATGAACATATTGGACTATTAAACTTTAGCTCAGAGTTTTTCTTTCATTAAAAGTGATCAATAGGCAAACTGAACTTTTGGTAACTAATTCTGAGAGAAAGACTGAACTTTGTTAACGTATGAACTTCCTCCCTTAAGAGATAGAGAAGAAGCTGAGTTTTGTTATATAGGACTAGAGGCTAAAAATTACTTACAGAGTAAAATACAATATAAAATACGGGACCAATGTCTGATTTTGACACTAACATTTACATAATGATTTAAGGTTTGGGAAGGACTTTAAGTATTTTTTTTATGTGAGTGCTACAATAACCTTGTGAGTTAAGTGCTCTTATTATAACCAATTATAAATGGAGATACTGAGGCACAGAGTTAAGTGACATACCCAGAGGCACAAAGCTGGTGTTTGAGGCAGAATTCAAACCCAGGTCCTCCTGCTTCTAAATCTGACTCTTTAAGATGCTGCCTAATTACCTATATTTTTTACAACATGCATTTTTGATTCCTTTAATTGTTCTTTCCATTTATATCAAAGGCTCTTAAAGTTTCTTGAGTCAAGAACTCCTTTGACAGTCTAGTGAAGTCTAGAGACTCTTAATCAGAAGAATAATTTTAAATATATGATTATCAGAAAAAATGATGTTGAATTAGAATGATCTATACACATTTTTTAAAGTTCATGGACCTTTAGGTTAAGAAACTCTTATTGCAATAGCTGTAGTTATTATGAATATTGCTTTCTTGGTTCTACTTACTTAATTTTGAATCTATACATATAGGTGTTTCTCCATATTTCACTATACATATCCTATTCATCATTTCTTATAGTCCATGTAATATTCCATTATATCTGTGTGCCACAAATTATTTGGCTGTTTCCCCAATTTCATGGGAATCAACTTTATTTACAATTCTTAGTTACCACAAAAAATAATGTTATTAATAGTTTAGTGCGGTGATGGCAAACCTATGACACACATGTCAGCACTGACACACATAGCCATTTTCAATGACATGCGCCCGCTTACAGAAAAGTATGGGGCCGCATGCTGAGGATGAAACATTTGCTGTAGTCTAATGTACTCTGTGCACTATAGATGACAATCTACCTATATTAATTTACCTATTTTGGTTTATTAAATACATTATATATTATAATTATACATTTTTGTTATTTAAACTATAAATATTGTGAAATCATGGGTTTTTTTTTAAATGACACACCACCCAAGTTATGTTCATTTTTTAGGTGAATTTTGATGCACCAAGCTCAAAAGGTTGCCCATCACTGGTTTAGTGTATATCAGGGGTCAGCAACGTATGGCTCTCGAGCCATATCTGGCTCTTTTGAGGGCCAGATGTGGCTCTTTCTGCAGGAGCCATAAAGTTAATTTTTTTTTCAGGCACTGTTACAGGAGCACACACTGCGAGCACTGTACGGCTCTCAGGAAATCACATTTTTAAAAATGTGGCATTTATGGCTCTCACGGCCAAAAAGGTTGCCAACACCTGGTGTATATGGAACCTTTCTTCCTTCCTTCCTTTCTTTCTTCCTTTCTTCCTTCCTTTTTTTCTTCCTTTCTTTCCTTCTCTCTCCCTCTCTCTCTTTCTTTCTCTCTCTCCCTCTTCCCTTCCTTCCTTCCTTCCTTCCTTCCTTCCTTCCTTCCTTCCTTCCTCCCTTCCTTCCTTCCTCCCTTCCTTCCTTCCTCCCTTTCTT
>NC_058130.1:390332581-390346827 GCF_016433145.1 Gracilinanus agilis
ACAAAGAGCGCAGCTATAAATATTTTTGTACAAGTCTTTTTCCTTATTATCTCTTTGGGGTTACAAACCCAGCAGTGGTATGGCTGGATCAAAGAGCAGGCAGTCTTTTAAAGCCCTTTGGGCATAGTTCCAAATTGCCATCCAAAATGATTGGATCAATTCACAACTCTACCAGCAATATATTAATGTCCCTATTTTGTCACATCTCCTCCAACATTTATCACTTTCCTTTGCTGTCATCTTGGCCAATCTGCTAGGTGTGAGGTGATACTTCAGAGTTGTTTTGATTTGCATTTCTCTAATTATAAGAGATTTAGAACACTTTTTCATGTGCTTATTGATAGTTTTAATTTTTTAAGTGAAAATTATCTATTCATGTCCCTTGCCCATTTATCAATTGGGGGATGGATTTATTTTTTTATACAATTGATTTAACTCCTCATAAATATGAATAATTAGACCTTTGTCAGAGGTTTTTGTTATAAAGATTTTTTCCCAATTTGTTGCTTCACTTCTAATTTTGGTTGCCCAAGAAGTCTTAATATCTTAATAATTCTATATTAGTGTGACAAATTTAAAACATTTCCTTGAGAACAGGTTTTCATCAGGAGTAGAAAGGTAAAAGGAGTAATGTTAGGGGAAGTGCCAGCAAGGCACAGGCAGAGACTGAAGCTGAACTTTTCCTATATCACAGTTTCTTGGAAGGCCAGCTTTGCTAAGACCTGTAATTTCTCAGAAAATAAAAGACACTCTATTAAGTTGTATCCACAATGATGGAATAGAATGGTCATTTCAGCCACCCACTGTTCCGTCTCTCTGTATATGGCTTCCATTGCTAGACATGGTCTTCTGGAAGATTTCCTGAGACAAAATCTGCAAAGATCTGCAGTGTGTGCTTTGAATAGCAAGTCTAAGTGCTTTGTCACATTCGACTTCCCTTTCTTCTTCCAATGGAAAGTCTTAGGGACCTCTTAAGCTGTACAATGACTGCTCTAGGCTTCCTGTCTATATTTGAGGAATTTATGTGAGTAGATTCCACCAAAGGAGGTCTAAAAGCAGATTTCTAAAAAGAGTTGCAAAGCCTCTGCCTATTTCAGAAGGCGATAAGGCTTTTATGCTCTGTTACTTGAAGGGACAGCTCATTCCTTCATATATACTGAAATAAATATATATATTTTAAAATATACATAATCTATACTGAAACAATATATATAATAAATACTGAAAAATATATATACATATACAATATATACTGAAAAATATATAATGAAATATATATGCATATATAAAAACATATACTGAAAAGATACATATATAAAATATAAACACATTAAAATATTTTATATTTATATACATATATAAAACACATACTGAAATATATATGCTGAAAGTCAATTTAATATGTAATTGGCACCATATCCTTGCTGGCTTGGGAAACAAAAGTGTTGTGCTGGAGGCAGCTAGATGGCTTGGTGGGTTGAGAACCAAACTGGAAATGGGAGATACTGGGTTCAAATTTGACCTCAGACACTCCCTAGCTATCTGAACCTGGACAAGTCACTTAACTGCCACTGCCTAGCCCTTACCAGTCTTGGAATTGATGTGGAGTATTGTTGATTCTAAGATGGAAAGAAAGGGTTCAAAAAACAAACAAAAATATCGGAGGTCATGTTTTGTGCCCTCTAGGAATTTTTCTTCTTACTCAAGAAATAAAACCAAGAACAATATGAGAAAACCCATAATCAAATGGCCAAATGTAATATAATCACAGTAAGTACTGAGTTTTTAACATCCCTTTAATCCTGAAAGGTTTCATGGGAGAGGTGGTTCTGAAGTTGGGCTGGGGGAAAAAAATATACAGAAAGAGGAAAGGAAATAGTAAAAATAACTACAGCTAGCATTTATATGCATATTTAAATGCAAAGCATTTTACCTATATTATCTCATTTGATTGAAAAGATAAGAATGGGTACCACAGTTTTTGGAAGATAAAGAGAAAACTACTTTTTTTGCCTTTTTTTTACAGAAAGGAAGATAAGCATTAAGGACTTGTCTCTCAAATTTTCTCAAAGTCCACATTTTTTGCCTGGCCAGAGAACCACAGAATTTCAGTTGGAAAGGGTCTACAAGACCATCTAATTTGGTAATTTTCTTTTTCTCCTTTTCAAGATAATCCAACCCTTCCCCATCCACATCTTTGATGAAACTATATATATATATTTTCACTAAACTCTAGTTAACTATTCTGTTTCTAATTTCCTATTCTGTATTATTAGATTACCAAGAATATATAATATAAACCAATTAAAATTAAATGAGATATGACTCAAATCTATGAGAGTAGATTTACTTGATGTGGAACGTTAGATCTATGAATAAAAATGAATACTGTGTATTGGTTCCAAGGCAGAAGAGCAGTAAGGACTCAGTAAAGGGGGTTGTGATTTGCCCAGGAAGTGTCTGAGGTCAGATTTGAACCCATCTCTGGGCCTGGCTCTTAATCCACTGAGCCACCCAGTTGCCCCCTATATGAACAAATCATAAACAAATTAAGGAGAACATGAACATATCAGAACATTGAGACCAATCTGTCCAGTTTCAGGAAGCTTTCTGAACAAGTCAAAGGAGCATGTATGACGAAGGTTGTCCATACCTCTTGGAATTTAAGATTTATATTATCCAGGGGATTATGAAGTTCTGACTTTAGTAGTGTGCTAAGAAATTGTGAGTAAAACAAGCAATCGAAATAACTGTGACAATGTAAAAGATTTGGCTATGAGAATTATACAGCCTATTACAGAAATTAAGTCACCATATCTGACGAAATAGGAACAGAAATGAGACCATCTCTGAGCCTGGATACATTCATCCTAGGGCATCCTCAGGGATCTCATCAGGGAAAGCTATGGCTTTCATACAGACCTATTGAGGGAGCTAAAACTAAGATGGGGAAACCAGAGTTTTGCCCTATTGTACAAAATTTTAGGGGATAATTTTCAGTAGTGATTTTTTGTTTTTTAATAATATTTTTAAATTTTTTCCCCCATGGTTATAGATTTATATTGTCTCTCTTCCCTCTTCCCTCCCTCCTCCTGGAGCTGACAAGCAGTTCCACTGGTTTATACATATATTATCACTCAAAATGTATTTCCATATTATTCACTTTTGTAACAGAGTAATCCTTTAAAACCAAAACCCAAATCATATACCCATATAAAAAAGTGATAAATCACATGGTTTCTTCTGCATTTCTTCTCCCACAGTTCTTTCTCTGGATGTGGATAGAGTTCTTTCTCATAAGTCCCTCAGGATTGTCCTGGATCATTGTATTGTTTTTAGTAGCCAAGTCAGTGACATTTGATTGTCCCACAATGTTTCAGTCTCTATGTACAATGTTCTCCTTGTTCTGCTCATTTCACTCCACATTCAGTTCTTATAGAAATCATTCTGTTCATCATTCCTTATAGCACAATAGTATACCATCACCATCATATACCACAATTTGTTCAGCCATTCTCCAATTGAGGGACATCTCCTCATTTTCCAATTTTTTGCCACCACAAAAAGCATAGCTATAAATAGTTTTGTACAAACAGGTCCAAATCCATTAAAAAAAAATCTTTTTGGGTTATAAACCTAGTAGGTATTGCTGGATTAAAGATCATGCATTCTTTTAAAGCCCTTGGGCATAATTCTAAATTGCCTTCCAGAATGGTTGGATCAATTCACATCTCTCAGTAGTGATTTTTAAAGAGTGTTCAATTTTTATATGATTACTTTTATAATTTGACATGAACTTAACTCCTTCAGCAGTGTAGAAACTAGTTAGCATGAATAATTATTTCCAGTAGAAAGCTGCCGGGTAGCAACCATCCTTCTTTCTAACCTATATTGCTGGTTCTCTTCCATTACTAAGAATAAAAACAATAATCTTGAGGTCACCAACATGGCCAGGCTCCACCTCACTCTTCCTGAGCAATGCCTTTCACAGAAAACTCTCTGTGTTGTGGGGTTTTTGGTCCTCAAGATTAAGGGGGCATTTAGAGCTATTAGGGATCTTGGAGTTCTTCTTGGATAACATGGGCATTTTATAGACGAGGAAGCTGAATTTGAGAGAAGTTTAGTGATTTGGCAAAGATGACACAGGCAATAGTGCCAGGGGTGGGATTACAGTTGAAGTCCTCTGATTCCAAGGTCATTTTGCTTTCCATTGAAAAAGAGGCTTCCTACTCCTTCTAATTTGTCCTTCATTTATTGTTCTTTCTTCAATCTATTTTTAATCTGTAGCCCATTTGGAGATGAGCTATAAGAAAGATAACACAGATGAAGAGCATATATATGTATACACACACACACACACACACACACACACACATTTTAATGGGGTGAATCTTCTCCAAAGGGTACTGAGTTATCCTCAACTTAGTACAGCTTCTACTCATTGTCCTCCACTCAAATGATTCTTCATTACAGAAGAACTGTTTAGAAATTTGGACATCATTATGAAGAGTAGGAAGAGGAGGGAATGTAATATATGAAATTGAGATATGGAGTCAGAAGATGAGAGTTTAAATGCTGACTGATATTAGACTACCTGTGTGGTGCTGGGTTTGGTGTGATGCCTTGTGTACAGGAGGCACTTAATAAATGTTCATCAAATTAAATTTGGGTAAGTGATTGCATGTTCTTTGAACTTTTTTTTCCAATTAAAAATCATTTGTTTTATCTTCTTCTTATCTACCCTCTATCACCAATCACTTGAGGGGTTAAAAAGGTAAGAAAACAAAACCATTGTGATAAATATGCATAGTCAATCTAAACAAATTTCCACATTGGCTAAGAAAAATGAGAAAAGAAAAGAGGGAAATTCCATTTAACTATAGTCAGATTATTATTATTATCTTAAAAAAAATCTATACCTTCTGTCTTTGAATCAGTATGGTGCTTTGGTTCCAAGGCAGGGGAGCAGAAAGGGCTAGGGCAATGGGGGTTAAGTGACTTGTCCAGGTAGTAAGTATCTGAGTTAAGATCTGAACCCAGGAACCCCCATTTCTCTACTTGGCTCTCAATCTACTGAGCCACCAAACTGCCCCCAGTCATATTATTTTTTACAAAGGAGTATTTGCTTCAAAGAAATAATCACAAATATATACATTTACTCCCCTACTATGTAGGGTATTTAAATCACCCTCTCCATTCTGTTTCAGAATCTGAGGAAGGGAAAGAGATTAGTGAACCTCATTTCCTAGAGAGCACAGACTTAGTTATAATTCTATTCCTACCCCACCTTGGGCTCCTTAGGCATGTGTAAAACAAGTCTCCTTTACATATATATTGGATTATACTCAGTTTTTCTGGGTAAGTTATTCTTGGCCATAAGCCTATATCCTTTCCCTTTTGAAATATTGAATTCTAAACTCTCTACTCAATTAAGTGGTAGATGCTAAATCATGTGTGAGCCTGTCTGTGGCTCTGTAGTACTTGAATTCTTTCTTTCTAGATTCCCAAAGTTTTGGTTGTTTTTTTTACCTGGAATTTCTGGATTTTGGCTCTGATACTTCTGGAAGTTTTCATTTTGAAGTTTCTTTCAGGGGTAACTAGTGGATTCTATTTTCATTTCCACCAATTTTTCCAAGAGATTTGAGCAGTTTTCTTTTATGATTTCTGGAAACATGATATCTAGACTTTGTTTGCTTGTTTTGGACATGGCTTTCAGGTAGTCCAATGATACTTAAGATTTATCTCTTTAAACCTTTCCCTGTTTTTATTCAAAGATATTTTATTTTCCCTAATTACATGTAATAATAATTTTTGACATATGTTTTCAGAAATTATAAGAGCCAAATTTTCTCCTTCCCTCCCTTCTCTCTCCCTCTTTTTAGCAATCGTGAGCAATTTGATCTGGATTATACATGTATTGCCATTTAGTTTCATTTTAATATTTTGCGTTCCATGGAATTGTTAGCTTCTACTTGATCCATTCTAATTTTCAAGGAGTTTAATGCCTGGGAAAGGTTTTACACCTCGTGACAAACTATTAATTTTCTTTCCAATTCTTTTTTCCACAGCTCTCCTTTTTTAACTAGTGCTTCATCTCTGTCTGGAATTCCATTCAAACTTTGCTTTTCTTTGAGAATCTGGAGACATTTTTCTTCTTGATTTTTGTCCTGAGCATTCCTGTCACCATAATAGCTCTTTATAATGGAATTCTTTTTTTCATTTTCTAATTACTTCAGTCTTTTCCTGATTTTAGACTTTATGATAGGGCAAGTCCCATAGTATTTCTAGAGGGAATGTCAAGGCTAAATTTGTATTTCTTTCTGTCCTTCTGCTGTTTTCTTAATGAATGGAGTATTATCTATTCCCAGATTGTAGGGACAGCTCAGGCTGGGGACCTGCAAGTTTTCAGAGCTCTCAAAGTCAACTAATCTAGTGCAAAATTTGATCATTACCCTCCTAGATCAAATTCTGCAAGTTCTTGATTTGAGTTGGGTCTAGAGTTCCAGTAGAATGTTGGGAGTCTCAAGAATTATCAGTCAACTGGAAAATTTTGCAAATTCAGAATGAGAGAAGTAGCCCCTTTGTTCAGAGATTCCTGCCCTGGTTATTTCAGCAGACTTTAAACTTGACTAGAAACTGGAATTGAGACCCTGTTCTGTTCCTGGAGTCAGAACTTTTCAGATATTGTTTGCTTTTGAAGTTGCTCCTCATTCAGTATATAGCATAGAGACTCTGACCACTCCTCACCTTGGAATGCCACTCCTAGGTACAAATTCCTTCAGTAGTCTGCCCTGGATCTGTGATCCAGAACTAGAAAGTGAGTAACAAAGTTGGCAGTTGGAACCAGTTCCTGAATCTTCTTTTTTTAAATGTATTTATTTGTTTGTTGCATTAAGTCCCCATCTCTCTCCTCTCCCCAACTGTAGGATTTGGGTCAGAATAGCAATGGTTTTTCCAGGTCCCAGATCAGAGGAGAAGCAGGCAAGCTTAACTGAAAGGGAGGGGCAGGAGCAAATAGAGTTCTCCTCCTCTTCCCCCATACTGGAAGCAGTTGGAAACAGTTAACAGAATACTCTCAGAGCTGGCTATGGAGGTTATTCAAGCTTGGTAGATTCTGGGCCAAGATGGTAAATGGATAGGGACTAAACCCCTTGAGATAATAACTTTCTCTGTATAAATTATTCCCCCACCGGATAGGATAAATGAGGCTTGGTCTTCCTCAGATCAGACCATAGGCTCTTAGGACAGAGACAGCATCAGCTCTAGCTTGGATGAAGAACTTGGCTTAGTGAAGTGAAAGATGGTAAGTATGGCCCCAGTTAACTGGATAAAGGCTCTATGATCCAAAGAACAAAGGATTTAATTGTTTCAGGGAACAGGGCGAAGGGAATTGGTTTAAGGAAGGAAGAGGGAAGGTAAACTAACTAAAACTGCTAAATGCTGGCTAACAGCACATTCCCCCAGGGGGCGGAATGTGTATTGAATGGCTGGACTCCTATCTAAACCCCTAAATAATCTTCCTCTAAATCCTATATTGCTAAACTGAAGGTAAATAGTGGATCTTGCTTGAAGGTCTATCTTGAGGTTAGCTATCAAAGTAAAGCAGCCCCTGGCTGTCAGAGACTGAATGTCTCAGCCCCTGAACCTATGCTGAGTGTGTACCAAGAGCCCCTGCAAGAGGGGTGACCTGGCTTTTATACCAGGTCTCCAACTGCCCTTAACTGCCCCCTCCCTTGGAGTTCTGGGGGGCACTACGGAATTCTGTGATGCAGCTTTAACTCAGGATCATGGATGTTACACTCCCCAAACTAGAGAATTTGATTTTTTAAATTTGATTTGATTTAAATCAAATTTGATTAAAAAAATTATATATATACATACACATATGTATATATATGCCATGGAGGTGTCTATTTATCAGTTCTTTCTCTGGAGGTAGACATACCCAAGTTATTCTTCAAGCTTTATTTCTTATTTTTTAATATTAAAAAAAATTCCCCTTGGTTATATGATTCTTGTTGTCTCCCTCCGTTCTTCCCTCCCCATTCTGGGATTTGATAAGCAATTCCACTGAGTTATGCATGTATTAACACTCAAAACTTATTTCCACATTATTCATTTTAGTACTAGAATAATCTTTTAAAAACCAAAACCTCCAAATCATATACCCAAATAAACAAGTGATAAATCATGTTTTCTTCTGCATTTCTATTCCAACCGTTCTTTCTCTAGCTCAAATGTTATTTCTGTTGCTATATATAATGTTCTCTAGCTTCTGCTCATGTAATAGGTAAATTTATAGATTAAGTTTTAGACATTTAAGGTAAGATAGTAACCAGACTTAAGCAGGCAAGGCTGGAGGGTTCCAACTATGGAATGGTGAAAAGTGAGGTTTTTTCTAGAGTGACTTGTATGGCTGTGGCTGTGGATTTGTCTCTCAGAAGAAACACCTGCCTGTGGAAATTCAACTTGAGCAAGACCAGACTTGGGTGGTGGACATACCAGGCTGGTTTGAGCTCCTTGTCTTTACCTGTGTGGATTATTTGCTGAGGATCCAGTTAGCTGTGAACATCGCTGGAGATGAAGAGGACCCCAGTTGTGAGACCATCACCTTTCCCTTCTAACCTCCAAAAACTGGATCTGATAGTCTGTGTTAGAACAGTGTAGATTTTGACTCATTTCTAGTGCCTGAAGTCTGTCCATAGTTATCTAGTTCGGTGTGACTTCTTCCCCAAAACTCAAACCTTAAGCCTCAGAATAAACTTTTTTACTCTCTGTTGTCTTTCCTCAAACCCCAAGAAGGACCCATAGAGTGTTAACATCCAACCCTTGTGTTTCCTCAGTGGTTAATGACGGGTAACTGCTAACTGCCATTTGAATAACTAGAGTGGTTTCACCTAACACCCACATCCCTTGTGAGAGGTCCCTTGTTGTCCTGTAAGATTCTGTCACTTGGGTTGTGTGGATGTGCCCTGGTAGTGTGTGACATCTCCATATTACCCAATTTAGGCAGTTACTTATTTCACTCATTTTGTTCTTCATAATTTCATGTAGGTCTTTTCATGTTTTAAAAAAATCGAGCTGCTTATCATTTCATTTTTTTTTAAAAACCTTTACCTTCTGCCTTAGAATCAAGGCAGGAGAGTAGTAAGAGCTAGGCAATATAAGTTAAGTGACTTGCCTAGGGTCACACAGTTGGGAAGTGTCTGAGGACAAATTTGAACCCAGGACCTCCTGTCTCTAGACTTGGCTCTCAATCCACTGAGCTACCCAGCTGCCCACCTTACTTATCATTTCTTATTGAATCTTGCCCAAGACTGGCTCATTTTGTATAGAACTAGGACCTCTTCTTGCCTTGGTGCATAACCGCAGTCTTCTTTCAGTTCTTGCAACACTGGAATATTCTGTAGCATACACTACTAGCTAAACCTATACTCAGTGTCTATAGACCTCTTTGTCTCCCTATAATGACTTGGGTTGGAAATATGACTCACAAGATTTTTTTCCTTTGATTTCCTGATCAGGACTTAAATCTGATGCATTTTCTAGATTTTGTGGGGGAGAAGTTATATTGGGGAACTTGTCTGTATTTCATCCTATTAGTCTGCTATCTTTACTCCACTGTCTTCCTCATATACTTTGGAAATTAGAACTTTATCAGAGCAATTTGTTACAAATATTTTTCATCTAGTTACCTATGCCAGACCTGGAGTCTGGGAGACCTAAATTCAAATCTGACCTTGGATTACTAGCTATGTGACCTGGGCAAGTTATTTAACTTTGCTTGCCTCCATTTCCTTGTCTGTAAAATAATCTGGAGGAAGAAATAGCAATCCACTCTGGTATCTTCACCAAGAAAACCCCATATGGAGTTATGAAGAATCAGACACAACTGAAACAACTGAATAACAATCAAAAGTGTCCATCTTCTCTTCTTTGATTCTCTCTATCTCTTGTTTGATCTTAATGCTTCCTTTATTTATAGATCTAAAAGGATATTTTTTTTCCTTGTAGTTCTAATTTGTTTATTTTATGACCTTTTATATTTTAGACATGTATCCATTTGTTTTGATATATGGTGTCAAGTGTTGATTTAAATCTAATTTTTGCCAGATTACTATAAAAATTAAAATGAATTTACAGTAACTTCAAATATTATATTTTTATAAGATTTATTTATAATCACTAGAAGTAAAGAAACAAAAAGGTAACAAAATAAAACCACGTGCACAAGCTAATCTACCTGTTCAAAAGTCCCACAAAAGTCACAGCTGCCCTCATAGGAAGGAAAGAGCCTAGACATCCAGCTTCCCACAATTTATCTCCTGTCCACGTCAGCACTTAATGACAGGAAGTCAGTGGGCTCCTGGGTAATGTAGTTCAAAGGTACAAGATTCCCAATTACATACTACTTTCCAGGTTTTTATCAAATGGTGAGTTTTTCCTCTAGTAATAGGATATTTAAGTTTATCAAGCAGTAAACTACTGGGTTCATTTCTCCCTGTACGTTACATGCCTAAACTTTTCCCCTGATTGGTCTCTCTATTTTTCATAACCAGTACCAAGTTATTTTGAAGATTATTCCTTTGTATTACGTAGTTTTACATCTGGTGCTTGTAGGTTCCCATCCCTCCCATTTTTTCCCTGTTATTTCTTAGAAATTCTTTATTTTGTTCCTCTAGATGAATTTTGTTATTATTATTTAAGATTGTTGAAGTAATCCTTTGATATTTTGATTGGCATGGCACGGAATAAGACAATTAGTTTAGAGAGTACTGTCATTTTTATTATATTGTCTTTGCCTAGCCATGAGCAATTACTATTTCTCCAATTGTATAGATCTGTCTTTATTTCTTTAAAAAGTTTTGTAGTTGTATTCATATGACTCCTTTGTGTGTCTTGATAGGTAGACTCTAATATGTTATAAATTCTATAGTTATTCAAAATGGAACTTATAAATATTTCTTCCTGTTAGATTTTGCAGGTAATATAACAATGCTGATTAATTATGTGGATCTGTTTTTGATATCCTGAAATTTTGCTGAAGTTATTAATTATATCCATTAATTTTTAGTTGATTCTGTTTCTTTAACCAAGCTATCATATCAGTCTCAAAAAAATGATCATTTTATTTTCTCTTTGCTTATGCTTACTACTTCAATTTCATTTTCCTATCAGTGCTCTAATCATCATTTCTAGCATTATCTCAAATACCATTAATAATAATGAATACCTTTGCTTTATACCTGATCTTATTGGAAGGTCTAGAGTATCCTCATTCCATATGTTGCTTCAATTTTAAATAAATATTACTTACATATGAATCACAGTCCAGTTATCTATATATTTTTAGTGATTATTTTAAAAATAAATACCATTTGTCAAAAAGGGATTTTTTTGCATATATTGTTTTAATCATATGATTTTTATTGCTGTAGTCTATTAGAATGTTATAGATCCAATCTGGTCAAATTGAATAACCTTTTAAATGTTGCTTTAGCTTTTTTTACTAATATATTATTTAATTTAATTTAATATTATTTAAAATTTAAGCAATAATATTCATTCAAAATATTAGTCTATAGTTTTTCTGTTTTGATTTGCTAATTAATGTTATCAATACCATATTTGTATTATAGAAGGAATTTCATGGATTCCATCTTTTCCCATTTTTGCAAACAACTTATATAATACTAGAATTAATTGTTATTTGAATGTTTGATAGAAGTTACTTGTAAAACTATTTAGTCCTGAGATGTTTTTCCATGGGAATTGTTATAGAGAAAAATGAGGGTAAATCTTTAATCTTTAGGTTAAAAGGAGGGATAAAGGTGAGGTAGGTATTAGGAGGAGGAATGAAAGGGGATGGCTGAATGTAAGGGAAGGAAAGAGTGAGGTGGTATATTGGGTGGTGAGGGAATATGTGGGGTATTCAGGATAGGCAGCTTAAAACAGGCTAGTCACAGGAGGCTAGAGACAGAGGACACTGGGGAATAGGCTGAACCCTTCAAGGTAGGAAAGGTATCCCTATGGACATAAAGGAGTTGGGCCACTCAGAAGTGTTTAAATCTGCCTTGAGGGCTTTCTCTTGTTAGTTTCCAAAGTCCCTTGTGGGAACAGTCAAAGGGGCTCCTCCCTGCCAGTGTAACTGATGGCAGGAAGTCTCCAGTAAGGACTTTCTGACAAGATGGATGCCTGTAGTTCCCTCAAGAATAAAGAGAAAATAATTCCTTCCCTCTTCAACCCTTGTTTAAATTTTTGACACAATGATTCACCAGAGGGATTGAGTAGGTAACAAAGGGGTTTATTAATTTTAGGGTTGATCAGAAAGGAGAGAGGGGGTTAGAGGTTTGTAAATAGGCACTAGGGAGAAACTGAAGCTGGGAGAAGGGTCAAGAGAGGGTTAGACTGAGGGAGAGCCTGCTCTCCCAGTCTGAAGATTTGGCTGCCTTAAAATAAAGTATATACTAGATCAATAAAATAAGGGATAGGTTGATTTAAAGATGTCCTACTTGCCTACAGAAAAATTAAACCCACAAAGTCTGATCACCAAAACCAAAACAACCTTCCTCCCAGAGCCCAAAGGGAAAATCAGGTAAGATAATAGGGGTATAATATGGAGAAGGTCAGGGAGAGGTCCAGAGAAATCAGCTAAATTCAAATTGCCAGAGACAAAAAAGCACAGGCCAAAGCAAAGCCAAAATCCAAAAGCAGAACCTCATTTGGACCTTCCGCTCTCTTCAAGCCTCAAGTTCCAACTGACTTTCTCTGAAGATTCCAAAGCTTAACTGTCAGGATGTTTTATAGTTGACTCCTTGCAAGAGCAAAAGCCTCTGTTGCACTTCTGGTTAAGATGGCGGCAGAGTAAGGAGCAGCTGCTCAATCTCTCCTAACTGAAGCATACAGGATTCCTCAAGGGGACATGAAAATGGAGGGACCCCACAACAGGGTACAGCATTGAAGGTACGTGGAATCGGGGCCTTTCCACGCTATAAAGGGGTGAAACAGCTCTCACTAAAACACGAGAGGAAGAAGCCCTTCCCCTACCCTACACACCACGCACAGCACCAAGGACAGCCCACAAGAGTTAAAGCAGATTTGGGGCACCCATTAAGTCACTGGCAGCTCCAGGGCTTGTTCCTGAGAGCAGCAAGACTTAGGACCCCAAGAGGCTAAAGAACACGCACGGACTTTCCTGAGCGCCGGCTTGGGTTAAGGCATTGCCCTAGGCATGGACAAGGATCTTGAGCGCAGGTTTGGACCTCGAGTGGGGACCCTGTGCAAACAGGAGGGCAGCTGTGGAAGCAGCCCCTGAGACTGCTGAAAGAGCCTCGGGCAGAAGGGCAGAACAGGGACAACCAGGAGGCTCAACCCCGAGAACAACGAGACCTGAGACCTTGGGAGCCTAGAAAGCGCAGACAGACCCTGAGTGTGAGGACAAAGCTGAGAAGGCACTGTGCTAACAACAATGGCAAGCCAAAATCGGGAACCCCAGAAGAGAAAGATTATCAAGAAGAACTCTGTAACACTCGACAACTTTTACACAGAGAAAATCCAGACAACAGAGGAGAACAAACAAGAAATCATATCCAAACCTTCCCAAAATAATGAAAACTGGTCACAAGCTATTGAAGAGTTCAAATCTGAGATGATGAGAAAGATGGAAGAGATCTGGCAAGAAAATAACAGTTTAAAAGGCAGACTTTCACAATTGGAAAGTGAGGCTCAGAAATCAAATTAACTGATAAGCAAATTGAACACCAGAAATGACCAGATTGAAAAGGAAAGCCAAAAGATTATAGCCGAAAACCAGTCCCTAAAGGCTAGAATTGAGCAATTAGAAGCTAATGATTGCTCAAGAAAGGAAAAACAAATAAAACAGTCAAAAGACAGATAAAATAGAAGGAAACATGAAATATCTCAATGAGAAAGTGACATACCAAGAAAACTGGTCTAGAAGAGACAATTTGAGAATCATTGGTCTTCCAGAAAAAGCAGAAATTAATAGAAACTTGGACTCCATACTAAAAGAAATTATTCAGCAAAATTGCCCTGAAGTTCTACAACACAAGGGCAATATAGACATTGAAAGGATCCATAGATCACCCTCTACACTAGACCCAGAAAGGACAACACCCAGGAATATAATAGCCAAATTCAAGAGCTTCCAAGTAAAAGAACAATTCTTACAAGAAGCCAGAAAGAGACAATTCAAATATCAAGGAGCACCAATCAGGATCACACAA
>NC_058130.1:390351675-390439882 GCF_016433145.1 Gracilinanus agilis
CTTTCTTTCTTTCTTTCTTTCTTTCTTTCTTTCTTTCTTTCTTTCTTTCTTTCTTTCTTTCTTTCTTTCTTTCTTTCTTTCTTTCTTTCTTCTGTCTTAGAATTGATACTAAGTGATAATACATGTATAACCCAGTAGAACTGCTTGTCACCTCTGGGAGTAGGGAGTGAAGAGAGGAGGGAGACAACACAAGTCATGAAATCTTGGAAAGCTTATGCATAAATTTGTTACAGGAATAAAATAAAGAAAAAAATGAAAACAAATTAAGAATTGATACTACGTATGGAGTATGAGCTAGGCAATTGGAGCTAAGTGACTTGCCCAGGGTCACAAAGCTAGAAAGTGTCTGAGGTAAGATTTGAACCCAGGACCTCCCTTCTCCAGGCCTGACTCTCAATTCATTAAGGTACCTAGCTGCTCCAATATTTCTATTGTTATTACTGCATTCTACTTAAATTATTCTTTTGGTTCTGCTTATTGTGCTTTTTCTCAGTTTAAGTAAACCTTTATATGTTTTCCTGAATTCCTTATTTGTCATTTATTGCACAGTAACATTCCACTACATTCATACAAACTTTTTTTCTAGTCTTTTGCCAAACTGCATCACCCCTTTTATTTCCATTTCTTTGCTACCAAAAAGAATGCTATTTTGAATATTTTAGTGTATTTTAGACCTTTGTTTCATTCTTGAACTTCTCTAGGGTATATCAGCAGTATTAGAAAGCCTGGGATCCAATTCTGAAATGGAAGGTAAGGGTTTTAAAACAAAGTTAGCTCAGATTGTCTTAGGGTAGAAGGCATTCCAATCCAGAACAGTTGTTACTTCTGTTGCATAATTCCAAAATAAAATATTTGGACCATGTCTTGAAACATACCAACTATCTTCCCACAATCTTCAGCACTGACTCTTCCAATTTTTAGAAGTCATTTTTTTGTCAATTTCCTTGGAATGAGGTGAATCTCAGTTTCTTTAATTTGTATTTTCTAAGTGATTGGAGAATTTATTCATTTGTTGATTTATACTTCATAATTTTTCTTTAGAAAATCCTTTTTCCACCTATCTGTTGGGGAGGAAAGGTTTTAAAATATAAATAACTGGGGCAGCTGGGTAGCTCAGTGGATTGAGAGCCAGGCCTAGAGACGGGAGGTCCTAGGTTCAAATCTGGCCTCAGACACTTCCCAGCTGTGTGACCTTGGGCAAGTCACTTGACCCCCATTGCCCACCCTTACCACTCTTCCACCAAGGAACTAATCACAGAAGTTAAGGGTTTAAAAATATAAACAAAACAAAATATAAATAACTTTGTGCCTTGGAAAAGAGCTTGCAGTTTATGATACAATTTAGGATAACATTCAGGAAGAAGGTTTGTTGCTATTTTAAGTAACAAAATTGAAAGTCTGGTTGATTGATAGCATTTCTTCAGTCAGCCAGGTGAGCTCTCATTACACGTTATTTCTATCTATTCTATAGAGCACAAAATGAAGATGTAAGAAGCAAGAACACAAACTATTACTCTGTATGATAGAACAATATTTTATCCAAGGAAAGATAAGGATTGAATATTCAGTTCTCACGAAGATTCACAACATTTTATAGTCTTATTCATCATGGAGTAAGACGGTGAAGATGATTTGGGTAAGAACCCATTATGGAAATTGTTGAATGGAATTGGACCAGAGTTCAATCAAAATTTAGGAAGTGAATGTGACTCCTTAATTTACCATGAAATGGAGGTTAGTTTATAGATAGCCATTCCTGGCTGTAGATGGATGATAATTGGGCTTTTCTTTCTCTCCCAATGTTTCTGGAAGCAGTAACCCTTCAAATTCTTAAGTGTTTGTAGTTTTATTTACATGTGTTTTTTTAGGAATTTAGAATTTGGAATTTAGAATAATGGAAAAGATACTTGATTTTCACTCAGAAGGTACAAGTACCTCGCTCTCATGACCCCAGAAGAGAATACTGTCTTTTCTTCTAGCACCATGCTTTCTCTCTCTCTCTCTCTCTCTCTCTCTCTCTCTCTCTCTCTCTCTCTCTCTCTCTCTCTCACACACACACACACACACACTCTCACGCACACACATAAACACTGATTTTGATATTCCCCCACCTTAATTATGTTGAATTATAAAATCATAGATTTAGAGCAAGATGTGACCTTAAAGACTAGAAACCCTTATTTTACAGATGAAACAAGAGAGACCCAGAGTATTTAAGTGATTTTACCAAGATCCCAGATATCATCATCATCTAATTACAAATTAAATAAATTCTTCTTTCTCTTGCTAGCTCTCTATTTGAGCTCATCCACTTATTCCGAAATCCATAGGACTTTCTTAGACTATCAATGAGTTTTTTGGTTGTAGAAGACAGACAATTTGGTGAAATAGAAAGAACTATGGGCTAGAAATAGGAAATTTGAGGTTCAGCTCCATTATTAAAGCTAGTTGCATGTCCTTAGTCAGATTTTTTAGCTCTTTGGGGCCCTTTATCCTCTTTTGTTAAGTGAGGCATTTGGACTAGAATGATGGACCCATAGGAACATAGATTTAGAGCTGAAAGGATTCATCCTGTTTAGTGATGTTGAACTAAAATAGGAGATCTCTGCAAGTTGCATATTGACTTAGAAAACCACACACACACACACACACACACACAACTATCTAAGTTGTGTTATATTTTTATTTGTTTTGTTTAACATTTTCCAATTTGTGGCTAGGTTTAACAACTCTGGTTTAGTCTGCCGTCTCGATTTATTTTATTTTTTAAATTATTATTATTTTCTTAGTCAACAAAAATCTACCTTCGTTCCCTCTCACCTTCCCTCTCCACTTTGAGAAAAAAGGAAAATGAAATCTCTTTTATAACATGTAGATTTAAGCATGGCTATGCTCCCTAAGTACAGGCTCAAAAATATATCTCAATTGGTACTCTGAATTCATCAGGAGTTGTCTAGTTTGTAGTCATCTTGAATCCTCTGGAATTGTGGTTAGTCACTGTGTTGATCAGAATTCCAGCCTTTCCAAATTCTTTGTCTTCACAATAATGTTGTTATCATATGCATTGTTCTGGTTCTATTCACTTTGTTCTGTTATCATTTCACTCAGGTTTTCTTAGGTTGCTCTAGAACCACCCCTGCATTTTTTCTTACAGCACAATAGCTTCCCAATGCATTCATATATCATAACTTATTTGGACATTCCCCAGGTGATGGACATCCCCTCAGAGTCCAATTCTTTACCATTACAAAAAGAACTGCTATGATTTTTTTGGCTCAGATAGATCCTTTTCCTCTTTCTTTTATCTCTTTGGGGTGTAGACCTAATCATGGTATCACTGGGTCAAAGGGTATGCATAATTTAAACTTTGGGTCTATAGTTCCAAATAGCTCTCCAGAATCGTTGGACCTATTCACAACTCCACCAACAGTGTATTTGTGTCCCTGTCTTCCACAACCCATTCAGAATTTATCATTTTCATCGTAGGGACAGTTTATCTGCTTTTGCAGAACCCATATAGCTAAGTAAAGAGGTTTAGAACCAAGAGGGAGATGTACTTGGAGATGAATTATTTGACTAAGGCAGATTGGGGGAAAAAATATAAAATGGTCCCTATTTCTAGCTACCATCCACATTCAACTTCTTAAGGGACATGGTAATAATAGAAAAGAGAGAGGAGTACCTAAGAACCATAGTGTTTGGGACATTTATGAACTCTAACTTGTTGGTATGTTACATGTGAGATCATTATTGACTGACCAAGTGCAGATTCTACTACAGGAACTGAATCATTGCAAACTTGACATTCTTGCTGTGAACAAAATCAGCAGAAAGCAGGAAGTTACAGCTAAACAGAAGGATGACTCCCAGGTACAGCTTGGAGAGGCAAATAAAGGAACTCATAAAGTTGATTTTATTGTGTATCCAAAGGCAATAAGCAATAGCACCTCATGGTACATTTAGTCATTGCATATTGCAGCATACTCATTATGAATTTTTTCAAAAAATATCACCATGAGAATAATTCCAGCTTAGGCACCAACATCTGTTATTGAGAATAAAGAAGTAGATAAATTTGACTAAGAACTCCATAAAACCTTCCAAATTAAATCAACATATACTTTGCTGCTTGGTGACTTCAGTGAATAAGTAGAAATAGGTAAAGATGGCAAGGAACCTACTGGAAAACATGAGTTGGAGAAAATGAAATGATAAATGTCAAAAATTTATGAACTACAAATAAACCTCACATCTGCATATCATTAATATTTTCTAAGCATAAAGAATTGAGAGATATTGAGAGATATAGCAAACAGATCACTTCTAAATTTCCCCGAATTCATTAAGAGTACCATCATCCAGTTATCCAGGTTTTCAATTTAGGATCTTTAACTCTTGACTCTGTCACCCATCCTATCTTTGTGCCCTCAGCACAACATCATAACTGCAGAGAATAAGGGCAAGGCTGGAGACATTAAGTACCTAGAAAGTAGTGTCGACAAAGTGTGAATGAACATGAATTACATGAAAGGAAAAGTTCTTAAATAACAACTATTCTAAGGAAAGAGATAATGCAACATCATTTCATTAAAAATAGCATCAAACACAATTACACATGACAAATGAAATTGTGATCATACTATTTCTTTAATATTTTCATTTTTCATTGCTTTGAGAGGATGAAAGACACATGACTGATCTTGGAAATCAGAGCCATATCAGGGAATTTTTATGCCTGGAACAAGTACCGCAAACTATAAAAAGGGCAAGGAAAGATTAGTTATCAATTAGTGGGAATGGGGTGAGAGTAAGGGTCTGGGACACCAGCCTGAGGTGGGAGGCTGCTTTGGGGTTCATTGCCATATGGATGGGGAGCAGAATAATGCAAGGGAGGAATTCCTCCCACCCCTGCCAAGCCTAATAAAAATAGCATCTTCTTTTAACTAATTATTCTTGCTAACTATGGGCTAAGCTTTGGAAGGGAGTACTTCAAGGACTGCCAATACATTATAGATCTGCGACATGGGGCAAAGAACTGGTCACCCCATCCAAATTACAGCTCTCTCTTAAGGGTTCTTTGCTGCTCTAAGCTGATACTTGAGTTCAAGTCAATATACAGTCACTTAAGCTGGATTGGTGACACAAAGGCTGCAGTTTTACACAGAATCCTCTACCACTTAATTCATACCTATCAATGCCAGAGAGGCCAAAATGAACATAATGTTAGTTGTATGAACATATTAAGTGCTGGGCATACTCCTCTACTCAATAAATTCTAGGAGCTCTTTCTTACCTCTAGGATCAAATGTAACTGCCTCTGACATTTAAAGTCCTTCATAATTTGGTACCAACCTACCTTTCCAACCTTATTAAATATTTCTCTTATTCATGTACTCCACAGTCCAGCTAAATTGATCTTATTACGGTTCTTCATAACACTCCATATCATATTTCCAAGCCTTTGCTCAGTCTGGTTCCCATCCTTGAATACATTCCCTCCTCAATTCCTCCTTTTAAAATCTCTAATTACTTTCAAAACTCAATTCAAATGCCACATCCTCCATGATGCCTTTTTGTTTTTGTTCTCCCAGCTGCTAGTGTTCTTTCCTCCTCTAAATTAGCTTATATTTATTTTATATACATTTTGTACATATGTAACATGTACTTGTGTTAATTCTCCCAATACTCCCAATCTCAAAATCTTCCAATATACTGAAAACTTCTTGAGGGTAGGGATTTTTGTCTTTGTTTTCCCAGTGCCTACCTAGCATAATGCCCACCTGACACATAGTAGGTGTTTAATAAATGCCTGCTGTTTGATTGGCTAATAGATTTGGTGATGTTGGGGAGGCAGAAAGTATCATTTAAACATTCTACCTACAGCTTAAGGACCTTATATTTTAATGGGGGTAGCTCAAGATAGAGGTGGTGGTGGTGGTAAAGATATTCAGTAGGGAGAGTGATTTGAAGTCCAGAAAATTAAGAGCAGAGACAAGAGGGGAATGAAGATAGGCCAAATTACAAAATGGAAGCTCTAGGAGAAACTCATCAAGAGAAGGCAGACAGGACTTGTGGAGGGATTTTTAAGGGTGAACAAGCTGTAAGGGTGTTTCTGGGTAGGATATTTCTGGACAAGGAAACCCCGAGCAATGAAGGAAGTTCTAGGAAGAGATAGTGGTAGAGGAATAATTCCGAAATCTAAAAGATCAGGAATAAGCCCAGAAGATGGAGTGCTATGTATGAGTAATCAAGACAAAGTAAGGTACAAGAATAGAAATAATGTATAATGAAGTTCGTTAGATACTTTATCCTTAAGATTGTGAAGACTTTAGAAGTCAAACAGGATTTTTGCCTAGAGGGTAAAAATGTGGGAGTTTATTGAGTAGGGAAATAATGTGGTCTGGTTTATACCTAAGGAAAATAATATTGGCTGCCATGTAGAGAATGGATTGGAACAGGAAAAGGCTGGTTGCAGGAAGACAAATTAGGAGGCTGTTGCAATAGTCCAGGGCATTGCCTGTGAGAGTAGAGAAAAGAAGGATGCCAGAAATGTTATGGAGGTTGAAATTGCAAGATTTGGCAACCAATTGGAAATGTGGGAAGAGAAAAAGTGAAGACCTGTCTGTAATGAGGTTAGCAAACTAGAATACTGAGAGAATGGTGCTTCTTTCAACAGAAACAAGAATGTTTTTAAGAGGACGGATTTTTTTTTCTAGGAAAGATAATCAGTTTTGGGCATGTTGAGTTGCCTAGGACCTTGTGCATATTATTATTTTACTCGTAAATTGGAGATGTGATATAGAAAAATTGGAGTCAAGAACAACATGAATTCTTGCTTCTGACTCATTGTCTGGATGACTATGGGTCACTAGATTTCTTCACATTTCAGGAATATCTCTAAGGATATAAATTAAAAATGAATTGCTCACCACTTAACAGTGGTGTTAGATTAAACCTGAGTGAAATCATAGAACTAGACCAAAAAGCCCCCTAAATAATGATGGGAATCCAATTAATAATGTTTAATCATCACATCATAATTCTTTTCAAGTACTTACAAGTGAAAGTAGCTATGTGTCCTTGGACAAGTTCCTAACCTTCTGAATCTCTGTTTAATATTGAATATACCCTAGTGGACCCAGAAGGATGGAGGTACTTGTACCTACTCTATGTCAAATTCAAAGTCACCTCCAAGTCTAGACGGACATGTCCTTTATGGAATAGATATTTATTTTCCTAAGATCAGGAAAAAACAAACACAAAAGCAGAAAAGGCAGCATGGGATCCGGGTAAGTTGATATAATTGACTCCTCCTACATATTATGCCAAATGGGTGAATTAGCCATGATATTGGAGTGGAAAAAGACCCATCTTCCTTCCCCTCATCCCTGGTCAGTGATGGGCAACCTTTTGAGCTTGGTGTGTCAAAATTAGCCAAAAAACCGAGCATAACTTGGGTGATGTGTCACTTCGAGAAAAAACCATAATTTCATGATATTTATAGTTTAAATAACAAAAATGTATAATTATAATATATAACTGTATTTAATAAACCAAAATAAGTAAATTTATGTAGGTAGAATCATCATCTATAGTGCACAGAGTGTATATACTACACTACAGCAAATGTTTCATCCTCGGCATGTGCCCCCATACTTCTCTGTGGCCATGTGTCATAAAAAATGGCTAGGCATGTCAGTGCTGACACATGTGTCATAGGTTTGTCATAACAGTCTAGGTTGTACAGGATGCTACCTGGAGTGTTAAAAATAATTAAAATAGAGGAGAAAGCATTTGTTCTTTTAATTGATACTGCATCCTACTTCCTCCTACTTCTTTCATGGGGGTGGAAAAGGACCAAGGGACCAGTTAGCATTTGTGATATCATACCATCATACCCAAACTCAATGGTATTTTTAGCATTGCCTCATCTAATAGCCAGAAACAGGCCCCAAAAGCTCTCCTGTGCTTAATAGGAATAAAAAATGGCAAATAAGAGTAAGTTCCATGGGAGGGATTCTATAGGCTAATTTAACCTCACTATATAATATCTTCATCTTTAAGAGAAATGAAAGCATCCAGAGAAAGAACTGTGGAAGTAGAAACACAGAAGAAAAACAACTGCTTGATCACATGGGTTGTTGGGGATATAATTGGGGATGTAGACTCTAAGCAATCACCCTAGCGCAAATATCAATAATATGGAAATAATTCTTGATCAATGACACATGTAAAACCCAGTGGAATTGTTCCTTGGCTATGGGAGGGGGTGGGAGGAGGGGAGGGAAAACATGAATCATGTAACCATAGAAATATATTCTAAATTAATTAATTAAAAATTTCAAATCAGGACAAAAATAAAAACAAAGCAAAAATTAAGAAAAGTGAAAGATATTAAAATTTAAGATATCTTTCTGCTATAATGTAGAATTTGTGAATCCCAATGAATTTTTAATTCTCAAAAATGTAATTTACTAATTTTCCTCCTAAGTAAGATGCAGAAAGATTAAGATACCATTTATATAGCTTTGTTTTGAGGGAGATTTCCATTAAAGTGAAGGGGATTCACCTCCAGAGATATAACTGATAAACAAAAACATAAAAGACATAGTTTATATATACATTTATTTTTTGTCAAATGAAATCTGCTCTAGTGCAAGGAAGGGAGATTTCCTATTGGGAGTGAAATAACCCAACCAAGAGAGAATGTCCTAGATCTCATCCAAGAGGTAGTTACCCTGAAGTCTCTAATGTAGTAAGTTGGGGATAAGGACATAATGGAAATGGTCAGAACATCTCATGTCTTCTCAGAGTAATTTTCCTTTGTCAAAAGGAAATAGGATTGGCTTCTTCTAGCTTCCCTCTTGAAACTCAAAGTCAAGAGAACCTGCAGCAGTTCCCACTCCAACTTATCCCTTGTATGAGTGTAGGATATTGCTCTCCTCCAGTGAGGAAAGAGTCCAGTACCAATGGGTTTTAGGGCTGGGGTAACATTCATAATGCATTTTGTCATGCCAAATAAAGCTTTGTGGACCCTTCAATCTCAGAGCCTTGGAATAGTACCCATTAAGTCGATTTACCTCAAGGACTACTAGGCCCCAAACATTTTATCTGTTGCAGTAACCTTACCTGCCCCTCACAATGTGGATGGAACAATGAGATGTGGATAGGAGGCATGCTATAACATACTCTATGTCAGAATTGGCAAAGCAATACAAAATAGACCAAAAACAATTGGGGAGAGGGAATACTTAAGAAGAGTTTCTGACCCCATCCCAATATCTGTGTAGGAAGGAATTCCTGTTCCCTGATTCTTTTCCAACAGACTACTTCAGCCAAATATCTAAACAATTTTTTTTCCATCCATTTTGCCTCGCAGGTCTTTACTCAGACAGATCTAGAAATGCTTCTCTTTACTCTCAGGATGATTACAATCTCCCCAACAATGCAGGCATCCTTCATTTTACCCATTAAAATGGGTTGAGAAAAAGTTGCACATTGATAGTTTTTTTTCCCTCAATTAGATCATCTTTTAAATGTTCTGGGACACAGCAACTTAAAGAGACCCTACCACAAACCCTCTGTAAACTGAAGGCATTTTTTCTATTATAAAATTCCCTAGTGAAGGCAGTGGAGAATTGTTAAGATTAAAAATGATAAAGGAATAGTGGGGAAAAGTGACAGATTTGGAATTAGGAGGCGGGTGTAAAGGCAGCCCTGACACTTACTATATGTGTGATCTCAAGCGAGTTACTCCAGCTCTTAGAACCTTAGTATCTTCCTCTGTAAATTGTGAGTTGGGGTAAGTTACTTTCAAGTTCTCATGACTATATTAGAATGATTTTAAATTAATTTTAATGAGAAACTCAATGATAATTATGAGTGAATTTTCTTGAAATATCTGACTATCTTTAGCACTTAAAATCTTTATCCTATGCTTTTTTTTACAACATTAATTTACTTAGCAAACTCTTCATTTATGGATAGATCAAAAGGCTACTGATTCCTAGGCCTTGGTGATTTAATGAGGTTTTAGTTTTGCTTTCTTTTGAGAGTGGGGCTCACCTGTACTGTATTTATTTGCTTCAACTTCAGCTAATTAAGAAGCCTGGGACTACTAGAGACATCAGAGAACAACTAACTACTCCATTTCTCAGATTGAACTGAGCTTTTCTTCACACCAAGGCAATTACTATCAAGATGAAATTAGACTCCCTCCACTCTAAGTGCCTTCAGCAGTACAAGATGTATTGAAAATAAAAAGTCTTACTATAATTTTCCACAATGGTAAAAGAAAGATCTATCCTTTATATAACCCAGAGATGCATTTACCATAAGAATATAATCACCAAAGAAACAAACTTGAAGAATTTTTGTTTAATTAAAATACCCAAATGTTCTTCAAATGATGAGTATCTTAGTTGTGATATACCTGTAATCTCTTTTTAGCCATTGGTACCAAAACAAAGGCTGCCTCATCCTTTTTTATATTTCCAAATATAATGGACCTGTGATCACACTGCTGTGGGCACTCTTTCCAAAAGGGCAAATGAATTCAGTTCTCTGAACATCTAGGAGTCTCTGACACTGCGAAATATTGTGGAAGCTACTGAAGATACAAAGACAAAAGTAAAACCATTCTTACTCAAGGATCTTATGTTCCTCAAGAAGGAACACACACTTATTGTGTAGAAATAAGTATAGGATGAGGGAAATTGAAACAGAAGAGAGAATAACACCTGGGGTGAACTGTAATATAATTTCTGCTATGCAAAATAAAGAGCAGGATGACTGACACTCAGCAGTTTAGAATTTGGAACTACCAAGCTTGCCATGAGCCAGCAAGTTGAGGGCAGATTATATAAAGCTGAAATTTGAACAAGAAGGTCTCTCAATTTGGCTTTCTGGTGGGAGGTTGGTTGGGATCTTGTGTAGGTCAAATCAATCCAGGATATCTGCATCCAATTCTATTCATTATCCCACCCTCAACTGCTATGTGAAGCTGTGCTGTATATCCTAGTCAATTGATCTTCAAGGAAGAAGCAACATCAATTCCATAAAATAATCTGGTTCAGGTCAAGTAGCCTGGCTGGCTAGGTTGCAACCAAGGGGACAAATCTCTCCAGCTGATAAACTCAACCTGATTACCTTCAATTGACAACACCTGATCATTAGCACTTTAGATTGGCTTTCCCTCACACCTCTTTCCTTCAGTCCCTGTTACCCTTCCCTAAGTTTGTTATTAAATTCTAAACTTGCTTAGGTGGTTGTCATCATTACCCTAAGGTTCAATAACATATCCTTGGGTATCTGAGGGAAGAGGGATTACTCAAATTACAGTTAAGTCACAGTCAATAGCGTTATCCATCAACTTTGAAGCCAGGATAAGCAATCAAGGAAGCTGTGTGATCCAACCCACAACCTTTTATTTGACCACTTATTCCTGGGACACTGTTATGTTGAAGCTGGGCGTTTGGTTTAATTACAAATATTCCTGTGGGTCTTGGTGTTCACTACCACTATCTGGTGTTTATCTAGGGATTCCCACTCTCACTCAGCTTCAGGTCCTCATATCATCATTGGGCCATCTTATCATCAGTATTACAGTCCCATATCAGCAACATAACAGAACTGGAGGAATGAACTAAGTCAAGAAAACAAATAGGGATTCTGAAAGGTGAAGAAGTAATTCATTTCATATATAGCAGACAGCTTCTATAAAAGCACATAGGATGGGAATAAAATGTGAAATTCAGAAGCAGCTAGGTATCCAGTTGGGTTGTAATGGAGCCTTCATGATGCATGATAATAATAATAAGAGAAACTAGAAAATTACATTAGATCCACATTATAGAGATATTTAAAAGCCAATGTAGAGTACATTTCATCTTATAGACAATGGGGAGACAATGAAAGTTTTGGGGGCAGGGTCAGACTTTTTCCTATGAGAATCTTGTTTTGGCAAAAAAGTGGGGAATTCATTTTAGAGAACAGAAATAGGAAGATCAGAATAGAAGCTGCTACCACAGTCCAGGTGTGAGGTGATGAGGGATTCATTTAAGGTGATGTTTGTGTGAGTGGAGAAAAGGAGATGGATACAAGAGATATTATAGTAGTAGACAGTCTTATAAGTGGGAAGAGAAAGGAATAATCAAGAACCAGCCAACAAGCAATTATTAAGTGACTTTATGTGCCAGGCACTACACTAGGCATTGAGGATTCAAAGACAAATGAAATAGTTTCTGTTCTCAAGGACATTATATGCTATCCACATTAGTAATATGTATACCAAAAAAAGCCACAATAAATGTGAATTTTAAGGGACCACTATGTCAGAAGAATTATATTAGGCACCAGAGGTATGAGAATGAAACAATCCCACTCACACAAAATACATTCAAAAAGGAACCTTAAAATACCAATAAAAGAGTCAAGAAAAAATAAAAAAAGTAAATGTAAATTTGTGATCAGAAGAAACTTTATGAGGATGAACAATTTACATTCTAATGTTAAGGATATTCAAATGATTCATTTAAAATCCTAATGTCATAAAGGATCAAAGAACTAGTCAATTGACATAGAAAACCTACAAATAGTTTTTGTATGTTTTGATGATGATATAAGAAAAAAGAAAAAGAAAGAAGAAAGGATACTAGGGGAAATGAGAAGAAAGATAGAAGAAATTACTGACACATAATCAAGCTGTATAAATACAAACAGGAGAGAGATGAGTGGTATGAACATCTTATTTCTCTAAATAGATCAAAAGAAGGCAGAACACACAGAGTTTAGGGTATATTGTTATGTTGATCTTAACAGAGATATTTGGGAAGCTGAAGAGATGGCCTGAAACTAGAAACCTGCAGGACTCCCTGCCCCCACCCCCACCCCAGGCTTGAGTGAGAAGGAAGGGGCTCAATCTGTCTCAGAGCTCCTTTCTCCCCCCTCCCAACAAGCAGTTAGAAATCAGTTGGAAATGGAGGCAGGACTGGGGTCTTCTGGCAAAGCTCAGCAAGGCAAATCTCTAATGATGTTCACTTTCTCAACTTATATTTCCCACAGGTTTAACTAAGGGATAATGGGAGAAGCTTGATGTCTTATAGTTATCAGGGATAGAATGAGGATCTGACTTCTTGGGCTGGCAACTGAAAGGAACCAAGCTTTACAGAGGCTGTGAGTATGCCCAAATAATAGCCAGGAACAGCTACTAAAAGGTGAAGTTTTACTGATAAAAAGAGGAAGGGGAACCAAGGGAAGGGGTTTCAAGTATTTGGATAAAATCTGGGAAGCCCTGAACTGTAAGGTAGAAACTGCCCCTCCCCCCAGGAGGGAGTGGCAGACTTTTTAGCTAGCTTGCCCTCAAAGCTTATAATTATCACTTCTAATATCTGAAATAACTAAATAACAATTGTGTTGTTGCTGGGAAGGTCTAGTTCAGCTAAACAGGCAAACTGCAAAGCAGAACCAAAATGGCTTTTCCCCCAAATGGCCTCCAAAGCAATCCCAAAACCAGGAACAGCAAGCAGAGAGATCTGCTCACTTCAACCCCCAGGAATCAACTGAACCTAACTGCCTTAAACTGTCCCCTCACCCAGAATTCTCCAGACCCCACCCCCCCCCCCGAAGAATTCTGGGTGAGGCTTGACCCTGTATCTTGCAGGAACTCCACCCTGCCATTTTCCATGTTACAGATATATTCAACTCAATAGGAATATTGATGGGAATAAAGAAGAGAGTAAAGAGAATTATAGCATATATTGAGTAAATTTGCTTATTACTAGTCATAAGCAAAAAAAAAAAAAAAAGTCCTGATCTTGGAGAGTAAATAGTGAAGAGGTTAAAAGGAAAAAAATGAAATGGATGGCAACTTGAAATAAACAGGAATTATATAGAGAAGAAAAAGTATAAAAGAATAGAATGGAGGGAATAAATGATTAAATATAATAACCATGAATGGAATGAACTTACCTATAAAATGGAATAGATTAACAGAATGGATTTAAAATTAAAATCCAACAATATGTTTTTTTAAGAAATATACTTGAAACCAAGATTCACACAAAGTTAATATAAGATATTGAAGCAAAAATATATTATGCCTCAGCTGGATATATGCCAAAAAAACCTCAATGACAACAATGATAATTTCAGGTAAGGCAGCAGTATAACTTTAATTAAAAGAGGTAAATAAGAGAAATAAATTTTGCCAAAAAAGTAACAGACAATAAACTGATCTCAATACTTAACTTATAGAGATTCAGTAGATTATTTCTAAATATTTGAAATAAAACTAAATTAATTATGAGGAGAAATCACAAAACTATAATGTAGGAAAATGCAGTCTAGCCTAGATAAATATAACCAAAAAATGAGCAAGAGAAAAGTGAAAGATTTGAATGGAATTCTGGAAAAATTAAGCATAATAAATTATTATTGTTGAGTAGAAATAGAAAGGAATATATATGTGTATTTATGTATATATATACATATACATATCATCTATATGAGGCATCTTTACAAAGATTGAACATCTCTTAGTACATAAAATCCTCATGAACAAATGAAGAAAAGTTAAATTATTATGTACATCCTTTACTGACCACAATGCTCATATCAAATAAAGTGCCATTGGTAAAAAGTATTAAAATCAATTGTATACCAAATAACTTAATCTTGCTTGGTCAAAGAAAAAATCATAGAAATAAATGGTAGATAGAGAATATTACAGGATATAAAATGAATAACTTTAATTATATTAAATTAAAAAGGGTTTATACAAACAAAACCAGTGTAGCCAATATTAGAAGAAAAGTAGAAAATTAAGGAGAATTTTTATGACAAGTTTCTCTGATAAAGGTCTTATTTCTCAAATATATAGAGGACTGAGCCAAATTTATGAAAATTTATGAAAACAAGAAAATAAAAATAACAGCCATTAACCAAATGATAAATAAATGGTTAAAGGATGAAAAATCAAAACTATCTATAGTCATTTGAAAAAATGCTCTAAATTACAAGTGATTAAAAAAATTCTAAGGTACCTCCTCACACCTATCAGATTGGCTAATATGACAGAAAAAAGAGAATAAAAAAATGTTGGCGGGGATGTGGGAAAATTGGAACACTAATGCACTGTTTATGGAGTTATGATCTGGTCCAACCACTCTGGAGAGCAATTTTGAACAATACTCAAAGAACTACGAAACTGTGCATACACTTTGACCCCACAATACTAGCAGGTCTATATCCCAAAGAGTTGGTTTTTTTTGTTTTGTTTTGTTTTTTTAAGGAAAAAGAGCTATATATACGAAAATATTTCTAGCAGCTCTTTTGTGCTTGGCAAAGAATTGGAAATTGAGGACATAGCCATCAATTGGGAAATGGCTGAACAAGCTGTGGTATATTATTATGATGGGATACTATTGTGCTATAAGAAATGATGGACAGGGGGATTTCAGAAAAACCTGAATCAAAGTGAAGTGAGCAGAAACAGTATGTAGTACAGGAAATATTGTAATGTTAATCAACTGTGAAAGGCTTAGCTATTCTGATCAACACAATGATCCAAGATAATTCCAAAGGACTCATGGTGAAAAATGCTATTCACTGCCAGAGAAAGAACTGATGGAGTCTCAATACAGATTGAAGCATTCATTTTTTTTTTACTTTATTTTTCTTGGGAGGGGGGTTCTGTTTTTTTTAACCACATGTCTAAAATAAAAATACATTTTGCTTGACTGCACATGTATAGCCCAAATCAAATTGCATACATAGTGAAAGGAGAAGAAGAAGGGAAAGAATTTGGAACTCAAAAACATTTTTTTTTCTAAATTACATGTAATAACAATTTTCAACATTTTCCAAAATCACAAGATTCAAATTTTCTCCCTCTTTCTCTTCCCTCTCCCCTCCAAGTCTATGTACTCAGAAATTTGAACTGGGTTAGGGTTTTAATAAATAAAAGTTTTTAATAAAATTTAATTAAAACAATTTTAAAAAAGAATTGTAGGGAATTTTTAAAGAATTTAAAGAATTGTAATCCTGAGAGGTAACCATGCATGTATTATCATATAAAACATACTTCCATATTGGTCATTGTTATATGAGAATACTTATATAAAATAGAAGGAGGTGGGCAGTGGACAGTGATAGAAGCAGAACCCTCATGTTCTGAAATCTTGTATTTTTCTCTAGTTTTAGCTTATTCAAGCATAAATTGCAAAATATTTATTATTAATCATTAGTCACCTGTACTAGTTCTATTTTGTTCTGTTCTGTACACCAGATTTGTGCTATCCTGTGTTAATAATTGCTTATATTATTCTGTATTTACTTTAGTTTTGTACTGTTAGACATTATTAATTACCTATAGTGGTTGTCTACTGTATTATATTCTCCCTATGTTTCCATTTTGATGAAGGTATTCCAGAAGGGCAGCGAGGCATCTCCTATACTGACAAATGATGGCAGGTGGGACAAAGCCAGAGGTGGGAAACATGGGACTTGTGCACTAAGGGCCCTGGCAGTCCAAATGAGTCCCCCAAACCTGCACATGCTCCTTCTTCCCTTTCTGGTGTTCTCAAAATCACCTATGAAGTGTCAGTCCCAAAACCACACCTCTACCTGAATTTAGACACACCTCCTTGCCTGCTTTCTAGAGTTTTTGGCCAGTAACACCTGAAAATGCCCAGAGGTGGGCTATTCTGAGAAAAGATGGGGATCTTCCTGGATGCTCAATAAGTATACAAACCCTAATCCATACCTTGGACTACTCCATAATCAATTATGGGGCTACTCCATCAGCCCTGAGGCAACTCTATTAGCCCTTAGGCCATTTCACCAGCCTATTGGTGGCACCTTTACACTATCTTTAAAAGCTTCTTTTTCTTCAAATAAAATACTCTCACTTCTGAATTGAACAGAGTTTTGAGCCTCCAGTTCTTGGAGCAAGATCTTGCTACAAACTTGGGTGTATTTTCCCACAACAAAACCAAAAGCCCAAAATAAAAACACAAATAAGCTAAAGTGAAAAATAGAATGCTTTGATTTGCATTCAGATTTCAACAGTTCTGAATCTGGAAATGGATAGCTTTCTTTGTCATAAAACCTTCAGAATTGTTCTGTTGTCCTGGATCATTGTATTACTGAGAACAGCTAAGTCTTTCACAGTTGATCATCATAAGGTATTGCTATTATTGTGTACAGTCGTCTTCTGGTTCTGCTTATTTCATTCTGCATCAGTTCATGTAAGTTTTTCCTGCTTTTTCTGGAATCATCCTGCTCATCATTTCTCATAACACAAAAGTATTCCATCACCAACACATACCACCATTTATTAATAGTTTCCAATTCTTTGCCATCACAAAAAAAAAGCTGCTATAAGAGACATGAATAGGCAATTTTCAGAAATCAAAAGTATCAATAAGCACATGAGAAAGTGTTCCAAATCTCTAATAATTAGAGAAATGCAAATCAAAACAACTCTGAGGTATCACCTCACACCTAGCAGATTAGCTAAAATGAAAGAAGGGGAGAGTAATGAATGTTGGAGGGGATGTGGCAAAATTGGGACATTAATGCATTGCTGGTGGAGTTGTGAACTGATCCAGCCATTCTGGCTGGCAATTTGGAATCACGCTCAAAGGGCTATAAAAGAATGCCTGCCCTTTGATCCAGCCATACCATTGCTGGGTTTGTACCCCAAAGAGATCATAGATAAACAGACTTGTACGAAAATATTTATAGCTGCGCTTTTTGTGGTGGCAACAAATTGGAAAAGGAGGGGATGTCCTTCAATTGGGGAATGGCTGAACAAACTATGGTATATGCGGGTGATGGAATACTATTGTGCTAAAAGGAATAATAAACTGGAGAAGTTCCAGGCGAACTGGAGAGACCTCCGGGAACTGATGCAGAGCGAAAGGAGCAGAGCCAGAAGAACATTGTACACAGAGACTGATACACTGGTAAAATTGAATGTAATGGACCTCTGTACCAGCAGCAATACAATAACCCAGGACAATTCTGAGGGATTTATGGTAAAGATGCTACCCACATTCAGAGGAAGGACTGCAGGAGAGGAAACATATAAGAAAAACAACTGCTTGAACCCATGGGTCGGGGTGGACATGATTGAGGGTGTGGACTCGAAACTACCACACTAATGCAACTACCAACAATTTGGAAATAGGTCTTGATCAAGGACACATGACAAAACTAGTGGAAATGTGCAACGGCCATGGGTGGGGGGAGTGCGGGGGGCGAAGGGGAAAGTAGAAGCATGAATCATGTAACTATGTTAAAAATGAATATTAATAAATGTTTTAAAAAAAAGCTGCTATAAATATTCTTGTACAAGTAGGCCCTTTCCCCACCCTTTTAAAAAATCTCTTTGGGATATAGACCTAGTAGTGGTATTATAGGATCCAAGGGGATGAACAGTTTTATAGTCTTTTGGGCGTAGTTAACTTTAGATCATTTTTACTCTATATTCCCTTGTATGTAGAGATGAGGAGGGTTGTATATATCTGAACCAGTGCAATGTCTTTTCTACATACTTCTAAGTTAGCTAAACTTTATTTTTGTTAACTATTTTTAAAAAAGTGAAAGAAATGAACTGTAGCCTCTCAGGATTACTCCTACAATTCTTTTTTAAAAATGCTTTTTTGGGGGCAGCTGGGTAGCTCAGTGGATTGAGAGCCAGGCCTAAAGACGGGAGGTCCTAGGTTCAAATCTGGCCTCAGCCACTTCCCATCTGTGTGACCCTGGGCAAGTCACTTGACCCCCATTGCCCACCCTTACCAATCTGCTGCCTTGGAGCCAATACACAGTATTGACTCCAAGATGGAAGGTAAGGGTTCTAAAAAAAAAAAATGCTTTTTTTTTTTTTTATTAAAACCCTTACTTTTCATTTTAGAATACCAACTATTGGTTCTGATACCGAAGAGTGGTAATGACTAGGCAACGGGAGTTAAGTGATTTGCCCAAGGTCACACTGATAGGAAGCCTCTGAGGTCAGATTTGAATGCAGGACCTCCTGCCTTCAGGACTGGCTCTTTTATACACTGAGTTACCCAGCTGCCCCTTACCCCTGCAACTCAGAGGTAGAGAGATAGGTAAGCATCTTCTGGGGACCCACACTGCCAGCTAGAGTGGTAGTTGAGAGAGGGAGTCCAAAGTGAATACTAGAGTAATTAAAAAGCTTTTAAAATAATTTTATTAATCTTTAAATTTTAAGTTATATTTATTCTTATATTCCCTATTTACATTCTCAATGTATCTGTTTTCCTTTCCCCATCCAGAGAAACATTTATAAAAAAGTATTAAAAAGAGAAAAATAACAAAACAGCAAATACATAGTAGGTTTGAGATTGCATGTAGTTTTCCACATTCATTGTCCTACACTTCTGAGAAAAATGTCTTCTGAGATCTTTTGTTTGGGCCAAACTTGTTCATCATACTTTCCCAGCATACAGTATCAATTGTTTCATTATTCTTTCCATTTCATTGTCATTGTCCTTGTCCTTGTACATATTATTTACATAGTTCTTCTTTCTGAAATTAAAACTTATTTATATTTGTCTTCCCAAGCTTTTCTGTATTCATCATATTCATTGTTTTTGAAAAGCATAGTGATTTATTATATTCATATACCACATCTTGCCTAACCATACCCCAATAAACAGGCATTTACCTTTTTTAGTTCTATGAAAAATATTGCTTCAAATGTTTTGGTGTATGTAGGTAAGACCTTTCTTTTCGTCCTTGACCTTTTGGGGGTATATGCCTAGCAGTGGCATCTTTAAATCAAAGATCATGATTATTTTAGTCAATATCTTAACAATTCCAAAGTCCAGCCAGACCAGTTTGTCCAGTAAACAGCTTTTTGTCACAGGCTAAGTTTAAGCCCAGTACATCACTGAAATTTATTTGGCTAGATCGGTGATTCCCAAAGTGGGCACCACCGCCCCCTGGTGGGTGCTGTAGGGATCAAGGAAACTGGTAATGGCCACAGGTGCATTTATCTTTCCTATTAATTGCTATTAAAGTTTTAAAAAATTAATTTTCAGGGGCGCTAAGTAATATTTTTTCTGTAAAGGGGGCGGTAGAACAAAAAAGTTTGGGAACCACTGGGCTAGACTACTATTCATTCCCTCCTTTTTACCAAATTTAGTAAAAATATCATGTCTCCAGAATTGAAGTGGCCAATGGAAACTCAGGGACCAAAAAATAGGTTAAGTCCCAAGTTCAAAATCTCTATGAGCCATTTCTTTTAGCTCCCCATCTTTGAAAAAGAGGAGGCATAATTTCATTAAATGATTTATATTTGAAGGCAAATATGCATGGAACTGACATTATTATCTAGAAGAAAAAAGATAATCAAATTGATAAATGTTGTTGTTCAATCATTTTTCAGATATGTCTGACTCTTCTTGACTACATTTAGGGTTTTCATGTCAAAGACACTGGAGTGGTTTGCCATTTCCTTCTCCAGCTCATTTTACAGATGAAGAAACTGAAGCAAACAGGGTTAAATGACTTTCCCAGGGTTATACAGTTGGGAAGTGTATGAGGCTGCATTTGAACTCAGGTCTTCCGGACACTTAGCATTCCATTTTCTATGCCATTTGGCTGCCCTTGTATATTTGTTGAGTAATGGTAATTGGAAAATAACACAGGAAAAAGTGTTCTTAGGGACAAATAAGTTCTTAAGGTCCATAATAATGACAAACTTTTGAAATATCACCAGTTCAGATGCAGAATTAGTTTAGGAGTGGTTGATAAAACAAGATATGTGAAGCAAGAATGGAGTTATTATAAAGAAGATAATTATTGTCTACAAAAGATATCTTATGTCCTCTCTATCTTTAAAATATATAATAATCATAATTATAACTGACACATAGCACTTTAAAGTTTGTAAATATGGTGCTAGGAGGCACTCACCTCAACTCTTACTCATCCTTAAGAATTGGATTCCCTGAGTGTGGCTACTCTTAGCTTTAGGGGGCAGCTCTGATCAGCTGAGGGAAGGATTATATTTCCAGTTCTATATAGCTCATAAGTGTGCTTATATACCAGTGCGCTTCCTGACATTATTATTAGTTGAGATGTGTTTAATCAGTCAGACATAAGTAGCTTTTAGAAAGGAAATATTTAAGGTGCTCCATTAAGAGCACCTTAAATGATAAGATGATATAGAACATTTATATCATATATATATCATATATCATGATATATGATATAGAACATTTACTCCCTCCACTCCTGCCGAAATTTGTGACACACTGTCCCACCAATGTATAGAGAGTCCAAGGGAAAGTGGACTGTCCTGCCAATATATAGAGAGAGTCTAAGAGAGAGTGGACTGTCCCACCAATATATAGAGTCTAAGGGAAAGTGGACTGTCCCACCAATACACAGAGAGTCTAAAAGAAAGTGGACTGTCCCACCAATATATAGAAATATAGAATAAAAATATAGAAAAAGTCTAAGGGAAAGTGGACTGTCTCACCAGTACATAGAGAGAGTCTAAGAGAAAGTGGAATGTTTCACCAATATGTAGAGTCTAAGAGAATGTGGACTGTCCCACCAATATATAGAGAGAGTCTAAGCCTTAGTCTTAGACTCTAAGGGAAAGTGGACTGTCCCACCAGTATAGAGAGAGAGTCTAAGGGAAAGTGGACTGTCCCACCAATACATAGAGAGAGTCTAAGAGAAAGTGGAATGTTTCACCAATATGTAGAGTCTAAGGGAAAGTGGACTGTCCCACCAGTATAGAGAGAGAGTCTAAGGGAAAGTGGACCTGAGCTCAGAGAGAACATGTGGCAAAAGTAACTCACAGTTCCTAGTTGTCACAAGGTTGGGAGGGAGAGCATCCCTTCAAGGGGTGCTTAAGATCTTCGCCTTAGGCATAATGTAGCTTCTTTGCCAGGATCTTTTTGGATCTGTGAATATGCATCCAGTTCCTGGCTTCTAATGCAGACACTGCTGATGATCTCTTTCTTAACTTTTTTTTTTTTTTTTTGGATATCATCCCATCATGTTCATCTTACTCCTTGCTCTCTCCCGTTGTGTGCCCCTATTCTTTGCCTTAAGTTCTCAAATATATTTAGTATCTTAAATATGCTAAGTACTTTAGGTACTTCAAGAATCAGAGATAACAAATACCTTAGTTTTTATTTTATTAGGTAGTCATGTCTGCCTAGGTTTCTTTCCACCGTCATCCCCCTTTTTTTGGCCAGAGGAAGACCTTGTCAAATTTGAAGGATTGGGAGCATTTTAACCTTCCGATCTTTCCATCAGTGTCCTATTGATATTCTAGATCTCCTAAATCCAAAACTAGTTTTCTTTCCACTATATCCTCTACCTCCATAATGCAAGTAGTTCCTACCTCACTGAATTGGGCCAAATCACCAAGTATATGTAAAGTCTCTGGAGCTGGGCTGACATTATGCAGGATTCATATTTGAATTAGCTCAGAAAATTATCTTTAGATTCCTTATGCTTAAGGGGTCATCTATATATTACCATGAAAATTTAGAACCAGGACTATTCTAGATTTGAATAAGTGCAATATTCCAGTAAAATGTTTAAGGAAGAATTGCATGGAGGTGGAGGGTATAGTGGGAAGAAAACTAGATTTGGATTTAGGGGATCTGGGTTCAAATCTTGACTTTATCGCTAATTGCTGTGATTTCAGGTAAGACACTTAACACCTATAACCTCAGTTTTCTCAGGTGTAACATGAAACTGAATTAGGTGGTCTCAAAGGTCCTTCCACTTCTAAAATTTATGACTCCATGATATTCATTTTTCAGTCTTCTTCTCACTCTTTGGTCAGTTCAGTTGTGACCAATTCTTCATGAGGCCATTTTGGGATTTTCCTGGCAAAGATGTTTGATCTCACCTGGAAACAAAGAACAGTCCGTCACCAACTGGTGTTGCTATTTCCTTCTTCAGCTCATTTTACAGATGAGGAAACTGAGGCCAACAGGGTTAAGTGACTTTTCCAGGGACACCTAACTAGTAAGTTTCTGAGGCTAGATTTTAACTCAAGATCATTTTATAGATGAGAAAATTGAGCCTTAGAGAAAGTAAGTGATTTGCCCAGGGCTATGCCACTAGCAAGTGTGTTCATCTGAATTTGAATCTGTCTTCCTAATTTTTACCTACCAAATTGCTGCTAGTTTCTACATTTTTATTTCACTTCTGCCATTGTGTCCCCAGAACCTAACCCAATACCCAAAGCTAGTTGGCATGCATATAGCACTTTAAGACTAAGACTGGCAAAATGCTTCACACATATTATCCTAATAGGTACTTAATGACTGCTTATTGCCCAATAACAGGAATACCTGTGAGCTGAGTCTGTAGCCTTGGTAGATTTATAGATTTAAGCTTCTTTGGCCCTTTCTCTTCCTCTCAGATCTGACCCTAGTTCTCCTAGGCAAATGTTTGTCCTGTTTTTTTTAAGTCCTTTAGTGGAAATTTAAACCTCCATTTATTTCACTGTTTAATTATAATTAACATTTCATATTTATATGGCAGGGAGGGTGGCAAAAACCTTTATATAATGTTTCCTATGTGCCAGGCACTTTACCAAGCACTCTACAAATATTATCTCATTTGATCTTCAGCATAACTTGCACAACAGGTGCTATTATTATCCCCAATTTACAGTTGAAAAAACTGAGGCAAGCAGAAATTAAGTGACTCCAGAGTCTGTCCCAAAACAACTCAGTATGAGTTAAGTAGTTTAGGTATTGGTTTCTGTTTAAAGATGGCATTTAATAGCCCTGTCAGAAAAAATTTCTCTTTATTTCCTCAAGTCTAACCATAATCCCTCATGATGTGACTTAAAGCCCTGCCTTCTGCTTTGTTCTCACTTGGAAACAAAGCACAGTCTGTCACCAATCATCTATATAACAATAACCTGAGAAGTATCAAAGGAAGAGAGACAATCTCGAAATTCCTTTCTCTCAGTATCTCATTTTCTTCATTTCAGTAATGTATAAACCTCACTGACCTGTCTTTCAGGACTAATAAGTGGATTAACTCATGATCCTGCAATATTGGACAATCAAAGCTCTGAGTCAGGCAATGGATGACCACTAACAGGAAAATAAAGTCCTAGTTAAGAGTCAGATATGCCCAGCCTTGGCACATGGCACTAGTGTGAATCCTCTTTATCTTCCCTAATATGCACCCCACATGGTCATGGAGCAGAGGCAGCACCCAGAATTACCCAGAATCACTTAAGAAAGGATAACTGACTGTCTGACCCTTGAGTCATTTTTAGGCACTCCCAACCACCTCCCTCTTGTGTACCCAAACCCTTCTACAATTGTCTTAGTTTCCTACTTCTCTCTGAGTTTACTCAAATGAATAGTGCCTATCAAAAATTATTCCATAAGCAGTGCATATTAAATTTAACATTGATGGTAACAAATTCACTCTCTATTCCTTTTGTATTTTTTTCTTCTGTGATGAACCAGGAGCATTCTACCAACCAGTACATATATAATTAACTCAGCCTGACTTTATCATCAGTCTAAGCAATGGGTTATCATGGCTCTCTCTGCCAGGAAGATCAATTAGTTATGTTTTTTACTCCTCCAGGACTTTACATCCTCTCCCAGAGAAGTTTGTGGGGATGTCCAGGCTGTTGGTGAATTATTCTGGCCCCTAGGGATGCTTTTCCCTCGGGGGTAATGGGGTCCCCTGCTTCCCAGTTTTGTTTTGCTTCTAACAGGTTAGCTTTTACACAGAAATATTTACTTTGAAAGGCATAATCAAAATTATATGAACTTATTTTTCCAACACATGAGAAGCAAAATCTTTTTCCTTACCTTACACCACATTATTCTCCAGGGTGAGGAAGAGGATGGGGTTCAGGGGTTAGCTAAGCTCCCATGGAGTACAGTTCCAATACCAAGTCCAATCCCACTCCCCGCTCTGTCTCTGGGGCTTGTATCTCAGGCAACCTGGGTTTTCAGGGCTTCTGTGCCAGAGTGGCTGTTTGTATCCTGCTGCCTGCAATCCTGGCTTCAAAATCACCATGGCTCGAACCCCTGGGTCCTATGTGGATCACCTCCAATGCCTTCAAATTAGGAGAAACAATACAGAATAGAAATAAAAAGCACCCCTAGACCCATTTCTTAGAGCTGGGAGTAAAGAGAGGGAGCTGGTAAGGAAAAAGAAAGTCCTTCTCCCTCACTGGTTCAGTTCATGGCATCAATGCTGTGAGTAAATTGGGATCTTCACTCTCTGGATACAGCAGATAAGAGAGGTCAAAAAGAGCAGAGCAGAATAGCTCAATCACAGGCAGTCAATGAATGGAAGCTAAACCCCCCCCCCCACATATATATATATATATATATATACATACATATACATCACAACATATATCATACTATACTTCATATTTTATACTCATATATGTGCAAACATACTATATGATGGTTTTTGTTGTTTAGTTCTCCATGACCCCATTTTGGGGTTTCTTGGCAGAGATACTGGAGTGGTTTACCATTTCCTTCTCCAGCTCATTTTACAGATGGGGAAACTGAGGCAAACAGGATTAAGTGATTAGCCCAGAGTCACATAGCTAGCTAGCAAGTGTCTGAGCCCAGATCTGAACTCATGAAGCTGTCTTCCTGATTCCAAGCCCAGTGTTCTAGCCATTTCTCTGTCTAGCTGCTTATCTCTTTTAATTAGGGCTATTTTTGCTTTTGCTTATTGTCCCTTATTTTAATTTTGTATGTATTTTTCTGTTTTCATAGAAAAGCAACAAGGACAGGACAGTTAGATGGCTCGGTAGATAGAGTTTAAGGCCTGGAGTCAGGAAGTTCTGGTTTAAACCTGGCCTCAGATACTTCTATCTGTGTGTCCCTGGACAAGAAATTTGACCCTAGTTACCTAGCCCCTACAACTCTTCTACCTTGGAACCTATACTTGTATAAATTCTAAGACAGAAGATAATACTGTTTGTTTTTTTTAAAAGAAAAGCAACAAAATTTAGACAGTCTGTGAGAAGACTTAGTTTACTTTGAGAGTGAAAACCTCTGATCAAGAAACTTTTCATATACTTCTTTTTCTCAGTTTATCTGACTATTATTAGATTACAGATCATGGTCTCAAAGTTTTGATTCTGGGAAGAGGACTCCCTCATTTGGAGTATCTTAAACTGTCTGGTTGTCTTCCTGTTACTAGTGCTGGTCTGCAGGATTTGGTCTCAGTATGTCCTTCTCTAAACGATGAACACTTTTACCACACTAATGATCCTTATACTGAAACCACCAGAGGATACCAGAATTTGCATTGTGTTTTGTTGAGCCTGCTACCAGTCAGGTGAAAATCTCTTGACTTCTGATTTTTGTCTACATTTTTTTTAAAGTTGAACAGGCTTTCTTTCATGCACTTTATTTACAATACATTTCTTATATTAACCATCTCTTTTTGAGAGTGACCTATTTTGGCCCTTTCCTTATAACCTCAGAAATTTTAATTCACCAATGAATTGTTCAGTATTGTATTTTATGCAAATCTCATTTTTTCAGAATATGGTTAGGTTTCTTTTTAATGGGAGTGGGAACAAATTCATCAATTTCTTTTTAGTGTCATGTTTGTTTATTTTTTTTATGACATTCCAGTATATTTTGGATTCTTTTGTGTTATCATTGAGTATGTGAGACCTAATGTTTTTCTTGAGCTATACAAATAGCATAACAAGCCTTGCTGATCATTTTAAGCTATGTATCTTTAGAAGTATAGTTTTTCAGGATATGATTGGGGATGTAGACTCTAAGCAATCACCCTAATGCAAATATTAATAATATAGAAATAGTTCTTGATCAACAACACATGTAAAACCCAGTGGAATTGCTTATTGGCTATAGGAGAGGGGTGGGAGGAAGGGAGAGAAAGAACATGAATCATGTAACCATGGAAAAATATTCTAAATTAAGTAATTAAATAAAAATTTTTAGGGAAAAAAATAAAGTCCAAGTCCAACATAAAAAAAGAAGTATAGTTTTTCCAGACCTTCCTAAATGGAAAGTTAGGGTTGTCAATCTCTTTCCCACTGCATTTTGTTTTATTTGACCATGGAACTATGTCCTAGAACTGGATAATGGAGTTGCTAAACAGTACCTAGTCTCATGCCAAGTGACAACATAGAGGTCTCCTGTAGTCTTTAGTCAATTGTCTATCCCCTTGCTTTTTTCTTGTCAATTAGAGTTCCTAAAGCTTCTGCTGCTGCTGCTGTCTATATGACCTCCAAGGCTCTGTGTTCTTGCTGCTTCACTGTATTCTGGGCCAGCCCCCGTTTGGTCTTCTAAGTTGTCATGGGTGAGAAAAATGTTTCATCCTAACCTTTTGTTAGCTGTGTTGCTCCAGAATCCTATTTGGTGTGTTACTTTTTAATTGTTTGGATGGGAATGTTGGGAGAGTTTGGCTGGATGCTTTTTCTGGTTCACCATATTGTCTCCTTTTATTTACTTCTGTGTATTATAATTTTTTTGGTTGATGATTTTTAAATATATATATATATATGTATATCACTTGTTGCTTCCCCTCATGCCCCTCCCCCCCAGTAATGAATGGATATTCTTCATCTATTTGGTTTTCCTTGTGTGGTTAATTAAGCTAAGATATGCATATATCTAAACAAGATATATAAATACTTCAAAGATGGATGATTTCATCCCTTCCATACCTTAGTAAATAATTTTCATGAGTTTTGTTACTGAAAAAAAAGTTAATGACTATCCTACTTATAGGTATCTCCAACTTTGTGGGACAAAATTGTGTCTGCCTATGTCTCTGGACATATGTAATAGGGCATCAAATGTTTTGTCAGAACTTTTTCAGCTTGGCAAGGGACCTCCCCAAACTTCCCTATATCCCCCAGTGATATAGCCTTGAAGAACCCAATCTTTACACTTCAGCTCCACAAAGAATCACCTTAGTTGGACCAAAATAATTTATATAAAATAAATCTACTCAAATAAATGTACACAATTACTGGGAAATTTGAGATGAGATGGAAAAAATAAGTCACACTATAGTCAAATACATTTTGCCTCTCAACCTTGGTCTCTGAGCCATTGCCATTGGTTTGTCAAACTAGTGTTTTTCTAAAAGGACAAAACCTGGACCTGACCACAAAAGGTGGGACTGAAGGGACCACAGTGGTCTGTGGGAGAAAGTACAAAACTATGACAACTCTGCCACAATGGATGTCTTTTTTTTTAAGAGAGAAAAGAAGGAACAAGAGTAAACTCTAACTTTGATATGGCCATTACTCTAACTCATCCTTGTTTGTTTTTTTAAATCAGGTCAGGCACCCCTAGAAGATACCACAAATCATACTTTTATAGTGTTTTAACATTTATAAAACACTTTAAATATACTAACCCCAACCCTCCTCCATTTTCCCTCACAACTCTATGGGGTACATTTTGCTACATTGATTTCTATTTTATATATGGCAAAACTGAGATTCAGAATGGTTAAGTGACTTACCTAAAGTTACAAATCCAATATATCACCAAAGTGAGATGCAAATCCAGTTCTGATTCTATTTCTGGTGCTTTTTTTTTTTTTTTTTTTTACTATACCCCAATACCATAATAGACACTGATTCTTCCTCTTTCCTGAGACATGAAATCTTTCCTCTTCTATATAAATTTAACTTTTTCTAAAAGTCCTGCCTCTTCCATGAAATCCCCACCAGTGACTGATCCAGAATCATCTCTTCCGTGATCAACAACTATTTCACTTGTCTGTAGAATTTTGCCCTTAACTGTTCTCTAATATTTATGGCTTTTGTCTCTGCAGTTGTGTTATAAGCCCTTGAGGATAGGGAGCATGTCTCTGTATTCCTCACAGCACCATGGATAGTGACTGGCACATGGAAGTTTACATCAAATATTTGCTGACTGATTGGTGAGCCCCTGCTGTCCTCTAGACATTCAGTTTCTTCCCTAACAAGGACTTTTCTGCTTAAAGCTGATTTCTAAGTGATATAACTGATGAAAAGCATTTTGCACAATTTAAAGCATTATTTAAATGCTGCTATTTTAAATAACCCAAACACAGACCTGGGAAAGAATCTAATGTTTCAGACTATATAGATAGAAGGGACACAGCCTGCTGGTGCATAACTAGTTGTGTTACTCATCACACACACACCCCCCCCCCCAACCCCCTGCTTTTTTATTTCAGAAAAGATTTAATTCTTGGTAAATTATCATTTTGTTCTGAGTCATCCAGATACATTTATTTTCTACCTGGCTTAGAGCTCTAGATAGAATTGCTGTAGTTTTGCTCTCTGACTCATGGGAATCCCAATCAGTTTTCAGTCTCAAGGGACCAAATGTAAATGACTGAAAGGAAGAGATTTCCTGGAAAGATATGTGTCATGTAATGTTCTCCAAACAGCAGAGATACCTAGATACAACTTGACCTCTTTCTTTTTGTTGTCTCCTGGCCCACAGAGAAGAGATCATGTCCTGTAGGATTTAGTGCCTTGTTGGAAATGTTTTTAAACCAACTATCTTTCCTTTCCCATCAGTCTTAGGCTCTTCTATTAGTACTTTTAGTGGCTGGAGGAAATGAACAAAACTTCCAACATTACCCAACTTGTACCTAGGACATAATCTAGGCTTGAAGGGGTAAAAATTATACAGGTGATAATAAAGTCAGGATAACTATATTTGGGTAAGAGAATGAAAGCTGACTTCAAATATTTGAAGATCATGTGGAAGAGAGATCAGATTTATGTCAGGTGCTTCCAGAGATCCAGCCCCGATATGGAGAAGTTAGGGGAATTCAGCTCAAAGTAAGAATTTCCTAACAATTAGAACTGCCCAGCAACAGAATAGTCTGCTTTCAGAGATATTGTGTTCCCTGTCTTCGGAGATTTTTTTTTTAAACCCTTAACTTCTGTGTATTGACTTATAGGTGGAAGAGTGGTAAGGGTAGGCAATGGGAGTCAAGTGACTTGCCCAGGGTCACACAGCTGGGAAGTGTCTGAGGCCGGATTTGAACCTAGGACCTCCCGTCTCTAGGCCTGACTCTCAATCCACTGAGCTACCCAGCTGCCCCCTTTGGAGATTTTTAAACAGGCTCATTTACCACTTGTCTCAACTACAGTCAGGGAGTCAGGAGAGTAGATTTGTAGGAGTAGGATGGGAGGAACTGCTGTGAATAACTGTGAAAAAGACAAGGTTCTCACTCCAGCTCTGAGGCTGCCTTTAAACCATCTATAGAATTTTAAAAAGCCAAGCTCTAGGTTGTTGTTCCTAAACTGCCCTTATTCTGTGATTGAGTTTTATTATGTTGGAAGAAAGTAAAGTAAGAGAGTCAGGTGAGAGGATGAGTCAGAGTAAAATTGTTTATGCAAGAAATTCCATTTATGTGGACACATTTTTCTGTGTCATTGCTTATTTCTCTTGTGTTGTCCTAGCGAAAGTCTCAGGCTTTGGACTTTGGAACAACAGTGTGTTGGCCAATGTTTAACAACCTGCTCTCCTGGGGCAAAAAAAAAAAAAGTATTAACGAGGGCTTTTAAGCTACCTGTACTATTATTATTTTTTAATTTGGAAATTTTCATTTAATTAATTAATTTAGGATATTTTTACATGGTTCCATGATTCATGTTCTTTCCTTCCCCTCTCCTATCCCCTCCCAAAGCCGACGCACAATTCCACTGGGTTTTACATGTGTCATTGATCAAGACCTATTTCCATATTATTGATATTTGCACTAGGGTGCTCTTTTAGAGTCTACATCCCCAATCATATCCCCATCAACCCATGTGATCAGGCAGTTGTTTTTCTTCTCTTTCTACTCCCACAGTTCTTCTTCTGAATGTAGCTAGTTTTCTTTCTCATAAGTCCCTCAGAGTTGTCCTGGGTCATTGCATTGCTGCTAAGTTACCTGTATTATAAACATTTTGTCCATCATTTTAAGTACTGATAATTAACAAAACAGTAAACTAATTCTTAATTTGTAAGTTTTCTGGGTTCTAAGGCTGACAATGAAAATTTAATAAGTTGGTTTTTTTTTTCTAACTCTTACCTTCTGGCTTAGAATCAATACTGTGTATTGGTTACAAGGCAGGAGAGAGGTAAGGTTAAGCAAGGGGGATTAAGTGACTTGCTCAGGGCCACACAGCTAGGAAGTAAGTGTCTGAGACCAGATCTGAAATCAGAACCTCCTATCTCTAGGCCTGGCTCTCAATCCATTGAGCCCCTGCTGCCTCCCAATAATTGGCCCTTGAGAGCTTTTTTGAACTGACTCTAGCACATCCCTGTCTCTTTGGTAAGTTGCTTGAAGTCTTAGTCCCCCCTAAGCATGAAAGGTGATGGTAGAATGATTAATGTTAAAATTACAAGAGAGTAAGATGACATTGTGTAAGTAAGGTGATACTGTGTCAGAGGTCATGAGACTTTGGCAGTATATAATTCTATATAGAGGATAGAGTTGAGGGTAGGTGACGTAGAATGAATACAAAAGAGTGGAATGGCTCTGTAAGAATAATGTCCAGAGTCCTAAAACTGAGTGAATTTCATAGGGTATAAATGATAACAAAAAAGAAGGATTTTTAAAAAGCTATTTTATGGGTTAGGAGGAAATTTTAATTGGGACAGAATTCACTAGGGTAAGTAGGATGCTAACAAACAAAAACCAAAAATTATTTTCTTTTGTTTACTTCAACAAAGAGGAGGTTGCTTAACTTGGGAAGGATTAAACAGAAATAATTAAAGAGTAAAAACAAAAAATAAGTAAGGCAATATAGAGAGGGTATTTAACCGCCTTCAATAGCTTCTGTATTATACTCCAAAATGGTTGGACTGGTTTACTACTCCACAACAGTTCATTAATGTACCTATTTTCCCTCATCTTCTCCAGCATCTGTAATTTCTAATAGGTACCTCAGAAATGTTTTTAATTTTCCTTTTTCTAATAAATAGTGATTTAGAACATTTTATATGACTATAGCTAGCTTTGATTTCTTCTGAAAACTCCTTATTCACATAATTTAAGCATTTATCAACTGGGGAATGGCTCTTATTTTTTATAAATCTGACACAGTTCCCTATATATTTGAGAAATGAGACCTTTATGAAAGAAAAAATTTTCATATTACTTCATTAGGGTATATTTTAAAATTTTAGCCAGCATTATTGTATAGGGATTTCATTAATATGGACACTATTTCATTTCAACTCCTATCCATTTCTTGTCTCCCTATTAAATTTCTGGCCACATTTTTAAGAGAATTTAACAAATGCATTAGAACTTCTCCTGGAACTCTAGCCTTTTTTTAAAAAAACCATGTGAGGGATTAATAGGTCTCTGGGCTATCCACCTGTTTAATCTCATTCTGAAGACATGATCAATCCACTTCATTTTAAGGTCAGATATGTTTTTTAAAATATCTTTTATGCCACTTCTTTCATGTGAATGACTACTGGCAGTGTACTTATTCCTACTCTATATGTCTGTTTTCTCAGTTGTAATTCTTCTGAAGAATGTGCTGACAGTAATTTCTTATCACCAAGAAGCTATTCATTTTAAGGAGACAATTTTGGAGCAATGAGTGAGTTGGGATCAATAAAAGGGCAGGATGATTTCCAGTTTTTTCTTTCCTTTCTTGTCTTTAAAATAAGTTTTGTTGGTGTCTCCTGTTTTTTTAAATATCATTATAGATATCAAAAGTATTCCTCTCCCTCTTTCTTCCAGAAAACTATCCCTTACAACTAATAGTATTTTTAAAGACAAAAAAAAGGATGGGGGTGGGCAGAAATCAGCACAACTGATCAGCCTTGAAAAAATCTGAAAATAGGTGCAACATGTAACACTGTGGACATTCTACCTCCTTGAAGGGGTAGGTTAGGAGTTTCCCCTTGCATCTCTTTATTCAAGTCATGTTTGATCTTTATAAGTTTGTTACATTCACTTTTAATTTTTGTGTGTGATTTTTCTTTCCATTTACATCATGTTTGTTGTGTATCCTGCTTTCTTGGCACTTCCTTTCTTGCTGCATCTTATTAGGGAGAGGAACAAATGATTATCTGTAAAGGCTGATTTTCAGTTACTGGGTTATGGAATTCTTTTGTAGGAATGGGTTGGCTTAAATGGCCACTTAATCTCCCTCCAATTTGGGTATTCTAATTACTTCTTCCTTCTCTTAGTGAAATGCCTCTTCTTTTCTCTGGAATATGGAGCAGAATGGAGCAACGTGGGTCTTTATGTACTTTGAAGAATTATTGCTCTTTTGAGGGACAGATTTCTCCCTTCCTCTTCCCCTCCTTCCCTCTTCCCTCTCTCTCTTCCACTCCCATTCCCACTTTTTCTTTTTCCTTCCTCTCTCAGTCTTTGTATTTCTGTCTCTGACTTTGTCTCTCTCACTTTCCTTCCCTCCCTCTCTCCCTCACACTCTATTGCTGCTCTACCCAGGGGGAACTAAGCAACCCTATTCTCACTTTCTGGGGCTTTGAATTCTCTTGCTCTAGTAATACATTTATATCTCCATTACTCTTTCTTTTTTCCACCTCTTGCTCTAAGAATTGTCATCCACTCTGGGAAAGTTATTTCAAGTATTGCTCTATTATTCTACTTCTCATCCCTGTGAATCCAAAGTCCAAAATACCCTCCTTCCCTGGTCACTACTCTCCTATATGCATTATCTTCCTCATTTGTATGTAAGCTTCTTGAGGGCAGAGCCTATTTTGCTTTTCAATTTGCTTATTCATAAGAATATGACCAGGAGACCTTAGAATCCACGAGTCCAATCCCTTCATTTTACAGATTAGGAAACTGAGATTGAGAAACGATTAGCTCATGATCACATAGCTAGTAAGTGTATGAGGTAGTTTTCATCTGTTTTGCCTCTTCTTATATGGAGGAAGTAGAAAGACCTATGATTTGAACTTAAATTCTATGGCTCCAAATCCAGTGATCTTGATACTATTTTATGCTGCTCTCAGAGAGAAATAGCTATGCCTCTATCAATGTAAGCATATATTGGTTGCCCTCCAGACTAGCTTGCTTTCATCTAGTTTTAAGGCTCAGTAAAAAATAACACTAATTGCACTTTGCTTTTATGTACTGGTTTCACTAATAAACAAATCACCCAACAATTCCCAAAATACAGAGAAAATACGTGTAGTCTAATGATACAAGCCCAGTAATAGAAATCCAGAATATTGGCCATTAAAAAAATTTACTTATTAATAAATTTCAAAGGAGTAATAGGTTGAGAGCATTCTCTACTTCTGGGAGAAACTCAAACTAAATTAGAGAATATTTTCCACATGTACTCGAATTGGATACCAGAGCAAGGATGCCCCCTTCTCTTATATAAAAGTACTCTAGTTTATCTAAGATTACTTAAGCACTCTAGCATGTCTAAAAAGAGATGTTTTTCATTATGGATTGTGACCATTATGAAGTGTGTTTAAGATCAACCTGAACATCTATCTCGGTGAGTTTTTTCTTTTTTCTTTTATTATTCTTTTTATTTTGCAAGTAAGAAGTATTTCTTTATTTATCTATCTATTCAACTACCTCCTCTCCTACTAACAAATTTAAAAAACAAAAAAATTAACATATACATATATTTATATAAAATCTGACAGAAATATTCCTAAATCAGCAGTTCCTTTAAAAAGTATGTTTCTGCATTTTAAGTTCATCATCTGTCTCTCAGGACGTGAGTGGCATATTTCATCTTCATTTTTAGAAAATCTCTGGCTTCTTAATGGATTGATCAAAGTTCTAAAGTCTTTCAAAGTTGTTTTTTTCCCCTCATAAGATGTAAGTTTTTGTACTTTTAATTTTATCACATCTCTTCTTTATTTTGGGACTTATGATTTATCATTACATTCATCAGAGTTCTAAGGTCTTTCAAAGTTGTTTTTCTCTGACTGGATCTCCTTGACTCCAGACCTAGTATTCTATCAACAGCCACTTATGCCAAGAACTTAGCCTAGTAATTGAAAGTAGTCAGTATTTAATTAGGGCAGTTAGGTGGTACAGCAGACAGAATGCTAGGCTGGAAGTCAAGAAGACATCTTCCTGAGTTCAAATCTGGCCCCAGACACTTACTAGCTGTGCCCCTGGGCAAGGCCCTTAACCCTGCTTGCCTCAATTGCCTCTTCTGTAAAATGAATTGGAGAAGGAAATAGTGAACCACTCTAGTATCTTTGCCAGGAAAATCTCAAATGGCATCATGAAGAGTCAGACATGACTGAACAGCATTTTTCTTCCTTCTCTACTTCCCTTCTTCCTTCATCAAAAATAAGTCTCTTCATTTTATTCAAATCTGTGCCCAAATTGATTTTCATCTTCAGAGTTTGTTCAAAATACACAATATATAAATATAAAGGGTATTCCAAAAGTCTCAGTGCTGATTTAAGCTGTTAAAGCTTTGATAGCTTTAAAAAACTAAGATTTTTGAGGATACCCAGTATTTATAACCCATTCATTCATACATACACAGAGACTAAATTGATGAGCTATTCATCTAGCTGCTAAATATCATAGTCTATTCAATATGACTTTTTCATCCATTTGTTTTTCCTGTGTGGTATCTTCTTTTACATTAATGTGAATTTAAGTGGAAAGGCTTTGGATTCCTCAGAAGTATCAATGCTCTTTCATCTCCTAGGCTTATCATCAACAAAGTTTTTGTTTGGACTTCTAGGTTATTTATGAATACCTTAGAGGAGCATATGTCACCCTATTTTATTCCTCCCTTTTTGTTCATATGTACTGAATTGTTTCATAATTAGCTCTGTAGTCATATCTGCCATAGAATCTTGTATGGCCTTAACACATGCTTAGGACATATTATATATGACAACACTCATAAAGATTTTATGGATATGAGAAAGCAGGAAGAATGTTTTTGATCATGGTTTTGTTTTGTTTTGGTCATAGTGACACTTATGGCATTTCCTTTTTTATTTTGAATTTTATACTCTGAAATACTTTGGAAATTGATCCTTGAATTAAAAAAAAAACACCTGCTTATCTCCAGTTCAGATTTCTTTTATATATGTTTGGGTAGGTCTAATCCCTCTTCCTTTTACCTCTCTAAATCAGTCACTAGTCAATCAGAAAGCATTTATTAATCAGTTATGTGCCAGACACTATACTAAGGCAAATTAAATTAAGGGAGCATTGTTAACGTTGGAAAGATTGGCAGCTAGGTCTCAGAGAGTTAAGAAGAGAATAAGAGGAAAAGAATTGGAGTACTTATTATTAGACAGCTTCCTAACAAGGTTAGCCATAAAGGGAGCCATAATATGGGAATAATAGTCTGAAGGACTGAAGGAATCAAGTCAGGGTTTTTTGAGGCTGGGAGAGACATGTTTGTAAGCAACAGAGAAATAGATAGTAGACAAAAAGCAATCAAAACTTAATGAAAAAATAAGAATGATATTACTGGGGAGAGGTTATCTGCTGGAGAAGACAGGATGGAATGGGAAGTGAGGGTAGGTTGGCAAGAAAGGTAACAAGTTGAGAAGGGCTCCCTTTTTTATGAAAGACAGAAGTAAAGTAGAGCATCCTTGGAGAAGACTTTTGAGTGATGTTAGATGATGAGAAGGTGGAACAGCAAGGTGGCTCAATGGATAGAGAGCCAGCCCAGGGAATAGAAGTGTAATGTGGAAGTATCCTAGATAGATGTTAGATGTTCCAACCCACCTAGGAACTCTTCAGGACCAATTAAGCACCAAACCCTTTATTTATGGGAACAGTTTATTAAAAAAAAAAAGAATAAAGGTAACTGGATAGATATGACCCTAATTCTCTTCATACTACCTCCACCCAACTTCTACATTTCCTGCTTAAGGGAAGCCTTCTGTTTCTTCTTGGGCCCTACCTAATCCTCCCAATGCTATCTAAACCCTTTCCCAAGCTATCTGATTTAATCTAAACTTCCTACCAATAATTACTAAGAAAGAAAGGGGGGAAAACCCTGGGTTTGGCTGCTGTACTAAGTAACCAAAGTTATAGATAGAAAGCTTTGGATTACCTTAACCAATAGGAATTCTGGCAGCAGGACAAGTGGCAGATGAACACTGGACTCAGTGAAATTGGTTTCCTCCAAGAAAATCCTCTACCTGGATGTCAAAGATTTCTCCATGAAATCCTGACTATCCAGGGAGAATCTCTCAGAGAAAAACCCCTCCTTCAGCTTGATGAGAATTGTAGGCAGAGAGACAAAACACGCTCCCAGCTCAGATAAAATCCAAGAAGGAAGTAAAGTTCAGTTATTTTCAGTTGTAGACCCAAAATTCCTTTCTTACCCAGAATCCTTTCCCAGGGGTTATCTCAAAATTCCCTTCTTTCAACTAACCCTAGAAAACCAGACTATCCCCAACTTATTCCCATAGAAGGTTCTGGGTTCAAATCTGACCTCAGACACTTCCTAGCTCTTGGACCCTGGGTAAATCACTTAACCCCAAATTTCCTAGCCTTTACCACTTTTCTGTCTTGGAACCAATACTTGGTATCTATACTAAGTATACTAAGTATACTAAGACAGAAGATGAGGGTTTAAAAAATAGATGAGGAGAAGGACAGAATAGGGCACTCTTGGTGGTTGGGAAATTTCTTTTAGTTAAATATGAGACAAGGTTCTTAGCTCAGAGGTTGGGGAAGAAACTACAGGAGGCTTGTGAAAGTATTTTAAAAAGGTTTGGAAAAAGCTGCTTTGGTGAGTGGAATGCTGACTTAATGAGGGAAGCATAGAAGAATTGCTTTGCTTCATAGTTTGTATAATATAAATTTGTAGAGGGCCTAGTCAGTATAGTTTTATGATTTTCTCAGGCTTCGAATGGCAGCACATGAACAGGAATGAAGGTAGTGGATGGTGGGAGAAATACAAGGCTGAGGCTTGGCAAAGCAAGATGGGAAATAAAAATAAAATAAGGGACCTGTGAGAAGAGGACAGTATAGAGGTGAACTGGTTTACCAAGTTCAGGAAAGAGAATATAGCCATTTCTAGGGAAAGAACTGAGGTATTGGGGAATTGGAGATCATATTAAGGATGAGGAACAGGGTTAGAGTTTACAAGGCAGAAGAAAAAGTGGAATAATAACAGTGTGAGAAGATAAAACGGGGAATGGGAAAGGGAAGGGAACAAATATTTATGAAGCACCTGCTATCTTCCAGGTACCATGCTAAGCACTTTAAAAATATCTCATTTGATCCTCACAACAAGTCTAGGAAGTAGTTGGTATTTTTATCTCTATTTTAGAGCTAGGAAACTGAGGCAGGTAGAGGTTAAGTCACTTGTCTTGGGTCACAGAACTAACATCTGAGTCTGTATTGGAACTCAGGACTTCCTAATTCTAGATCCAGCACATTATCCTTTTGGTGTTGTAAAGATCAAAGGGAGGACTATCTTTGTAAGAAACTGAGTTGGATGAAGCAATAGGCCATGGAAAATAAATAAGTTGAGGAATTGAGAGGTGAGGGCACGTTAGGGAGTATATATATATATATATACATATATATATATATATATATTGAAGTCCCTTAATGTGAACATGGGAGTTGGGGAAGAGAGAACTAGAGAACTATGAGCTAGAGCCTAAACTCATGGAGTTTCCTGGACATCTATAGATAACAGCTAACAGAATTTTGATTGGATAGTAAATAGAGAGTCAGTGAACTTGAAAGGAGGAGAAAATCTAATTAATGGTGATAGAGGCAAATCTTGGAAGTGGCAATAGGGATCAAGGAATACTACAACTTCCCCACTTCAACTAATGAATCCAGGATTGAGTGAAAATACAACCCTGGAAAGGGTGGCCAAGGAGGCTGTGTCATTAGGAGGGTGACCAGTCTTAGTGAGAGCAGGAGAATGGAAGTATAGGAAAGGAAAAGATTTAGAAAGCAAGTTTGTTACTGATGCAGCAGAAATTCTAGAGAGCACAGTGGAAGTGAGCTTAGCTTGATGGTTATGGGAATAAGGGAGTGGGCAATAGGGCACAGAGAAAGGATTTAAATAAAGTTATCTAGGGAGGTTAGAATCTCTTGGATGGGGAGGGTGTAACTGTGTATGATTTTATTAATCACTGAGAAATGAATTTAGGTAGGCGGTCAGTATCCTGAGGGGTTTGACTTCAAGGTATACTCTTCTCCCCGTGTTAGGTAAGTTGTGTAAGTTAGGTGACTGGACCACTGCAGGTGGAAGGAGCATGATGGAATAGTATTTTTTCTTTCCCAGGCCAGTAGGAAGAGACCAGGATACTGGCTGAGAAAGTACAATAGAATGCTGTTTTTCTCTTTACTCTGCAAGTGGAAAAGTTAAGAGACTAGTATTCCTCCATCTCTTTCCTGGAGGACAGCTAAGTGGCACAATGGATAGAGTCAGGAAGTCTCCTTTTCCTGAATTCAAATCTGGCCTCAGATACTTATTAGTTATGTGAGCATGGGCAAATCATTTAATCATGTTTGCCTCAGTTTCCTCACCTGAGAGATCTCTGAAGGGAAAGACTCTAAAAAGAAGTTGACATGTAGAGGAGCACCTTCAACATGTTTCTGTCTCCAGATCACCACATTATAGATTTTGGGAAATTTTCCTAAGAGAACTGGGGTCTTAGGGACATTCTCATTCTCTTTGCCTCTGTCTCTGTCTGTGTCTCTGTCTGTCTCTGTCTCTGTCTCTGTCTCTCCCTCCCCGTCCTCCTCCCCTTGACATATCTTGTTCCCAGTAAGATAACTCATTGATTCTCTGTATTGTCTGGCATATTCCAATCTGTGCAACTTCCTTGATTTTTATTTTCTATTTACATAGAGGCAGCTAGGGTACAGTGAATGAAGCACTGGCTTTGAATTCAGAAGTCCTGAATTCAAATCTGATCTGAGACACTAATGGTGTAACTTTGTGACCCTGGGCAAGTCACTTATTCTTTACATACTTCAATTTCCTCAACTGTAAAATTACCTACCTTCCAGGATTGTTAGCATCAAAAAAGAGAATATTTGTAAAACATTTAGTCCAGTGACTGACATATACTAGGTGCTTCATAGTGCTTTTTTTCTTCTTCTTTTCCTCCCTCCTTCGTACCCTCCCTCACTTCCTCCCAGCTCTTCCTTCCTTATTTTCTTTGTCCCTTCCTCTCCTTTCCTCTCCCTTTCTCTCATTCCCTCTTCCTTCCTTTTTCTTTCTTATTTCTTTCCTTCCTTTCTGCCTGCCTGTCTTCCTTCTTTTCTCTCCCTTTCTTTCCCCACCCCCTTCCTCCCTTCTTTTCTTCCTTCAATAAATAGGTTTATTTGATATTGACTACATGTGATATTCTTTGTTAACTTGCATTTGGTTGGAAGGGAGTTAAATCTTTAGATAGTCAGTTCAGGTTCACCTTTCCCCATTTAGGAATTGTGTTGCTTCATCTCTTCCAGGAATTCTAGTTGAATTTCTGTCCAAGCTATGTTTTGCTCTGGGGCATTGGAAGTAAATGTTTTGGCATTATTCTTTTCTTTTGTGTTCGGGTATTGAACATCCTTGCCGCTAGGATAGATCTTCATAGTGAGTTTTGTTTGTCCATTGTTTGTTCATGCTTGTCCATTCTTCCAGACTATTTTCTGACTTCGGATTTAATGATAGAGCTGTTCTCTTCTGGAGGGAAGATATAGGCTGGTCCTGTTTGGAGATATTAAGTATTATATTATTTTAGGATCTCAGGAACAGACTAGAAGACTTACAAGTTTTTGTTGCTCCTGAAGTGGTCTGATCTAGGGCAAAGCCTTGGCTGTTGCTCTTTGGTCTAAGATTTGCAAGTTCCTGACCTATGTTTCAATCTGAGCAACAGGAGAATGCTGCTGGACTCAATCATTCTGCTTGTTCAGAGTGACAGAACCACAGGCACCCCTTTGTTCTTAGATTCTCACCCTAGACTGGGCTACATACTGAAAGTGAGACCATCTCTGCCCATGGGGTCTAAGTCACACTGCCACTGCTTGCTTATAAACTTTTTTCATGGTGTGCTGTACAGAGCCTCCCTGCCCTGGTCTCCAACCCCAGTGTAGGTCCATTGCAGTTCCCCTGGATCTGTGACCCAGACTTGGGTAGACAGTGACAACGCTGCTAGATGGCAGTCATTCCTTTCAAAATACAGTGACATAGGTCTAGGGGTGCTCCAGTATGAGTCTCAGAACTCCTTTTGACCTGGTGAACAGTCTCTTCTTAGACACTAGAGCACTTCAAGCACACCCTATCCCCCAGGGTCCACAGTGACTTTTTCTGGATTGCCCCATCAGGATTTGGTCTGGTGTGTTTCTGAAGTCTGTTTGGAGTTTTTAAGAAGATAATCCAACTGCTTAGCTTTGTGCTATGCTGACATCTTGGCATTCTTTCCCTCCTCCCATTTAAGAATTGTTATTAGGAGAGTGATAACCTAAAAATTATTTTCCCTGGACCAGCAGTGCTAAGAGAGGGGAGACTGAGGAATACAGTTCTATCCCAGTGACTCCTTTTAGAAGATGGAAGAATGGCTAGCCTAAAGACCCTAGTCTCCCTCTCTTCTTGGAAAAACCAGTCATTCTTGGAGAAGGGTGAACAGAGGAGATTCTAGAAATATCTCTTCATGCCTCCCTTCAGGTGACCTCTAGACAGACCCATATGGTCACACATAATCTATATAGGGACAATCACTCATTCTATATGTTTTTGTCTTTGACTCATTTTTCTGGGTCATATTTCCTGCTCTTTATAGGACATTTCCTCCTAATTATCCCATTGGTCTCTCAAATTCAGAATGCCCAAAACAAGCTAATTATCTTTCTCTCTAAACGGACTCCTTATTCTGACTTTCCTTTTTCTGTCACTTTTGTAACAATATTCACTGGGTCTCTTTTGTTTAAAAACCTCTCAGTATTATCTTTGACTCCATCACCTCTCATATCCAAGCTGTCATTGATGCCTGTGGATCTAGCACTCCCTAGCTCTCTTCTCCATCCTCTCCTTTCAACCCCCTCTGCCATTATCCTAGTATAACTCCTCATCAACACCCACTTGGACTTTTGTGAGCCTGACAGGTTTTTGTTTCCCCTCCCTCTCCTTTACAATCTAGCCTTCACCCTGCTTCTAGAATAATCTTTCTTAAGCTTTTTCAGGGCAGGTATTATTCGTCTTTGTATCCCTACTGCTCTTGGTAGGTGGGAACCACCTATATAACATATCACAAACAAGGAATTATGAAAGCTGTGCAAAGGATATAATCAAAGAAATGCCTTATCAGAAAAGAAGGTGGGCTGGTCACATAGTGAGAGCAAAAGAAAAACCAGACTTCTTGCAAGCTCCATGGGTATCTTTGCACTCTCAAGAGAACTTGAGGAAAGCCCATAGAGCATTGAATGCACCCCTTGTGGTAAACTTAGAGGATGTGATTGAGGGTTGCATAGGGTGGGCAGAGCTGGATAGTTTGCAGTTTTAATTGTTGGAGGGAATGCCTATAATTCCCTTACTCATACATCTATCAGCATATTAGGATATGCCCAATGATTACCAGCTTGCTTTTCATGTAGTAGATGCTCAATAAATGTTTACTTAATTGGATTCAATATCAACTCAGGTCCAAAGTCTTTCGTGGATGCCTACTGTGAAATTTCTTTGTTTGGCATTCAAGGCTCTCCACAATCTGATAACATCTTACTTTTCCAATTTTAGCTTATAGTATTTCCCTTCATCCACTCTATGCTTATTCTCAAATACTATATTCTCATATATTCTCATGTACTAATTTTGTTCCTCCAGATAGGCATTCATTCATGATTCCTAGAATATTTTTGGCCTCTTCTTCATTTGTTGAATTCCATCTTCTTGTTGAAAAATTGTAATATCACTCCTATCTTTAGAATGTTATTCTCAAAGTGAGGTTATCATCAACATCAAATGATGTTCTCAGGCCTTACATAGTACTGTGTTTTGTGTCTCTTTAATGTACCCCTGTAATATTGTGCGCTATATTTGTCTTTTATCTTATTCTCCTGTTAGACAGTAACATCCATAAAAGTAGGGACCTTTTCTTATCTGGGAATAATGTGTCCCCTGAGGAAAGACTGCTTGGGGCCAGGATGGGCATCTTCTATCTGCTCCAAGCAACTACTTCCACCAGCACAAGGTCTCTGCCACCTCTTGCTGCCAGCTCAGTCTCCCAGGTGAGATGTGGAGAACTTCTAGTGCAAAGACCTCCCTTTGACCTTAGGCCTCCCATCTCCTGTTGTTCCTGACCATTGAGGGTACAGGAGTGGCACGCTCTACTCAGTGATGAACATTCTGATACCTCTTCATGATTCAGTAACTCTGGACTTGTATAGGTCATCATCCAAACTTCATTCCTTACCCAACCCCCTATATTTCTCAATCCTAACCCTCACAATCTTCCCACCCCAGAGTTTCATCCGAACTCTACCCAGTCCTTCCACTGTGCCCTCTGAAATGCCTGTTTGATGGGCAACAAACTTCCTTTCAACTTAAATGTATTCCTTTTCCTACCCCTTCAGTCTATTAGCTCTCACTAAGAACTGGCTTCCCTCTGATGACACAGCCTTCCTGTCTATCCTTTCTAGTATTAACTTCATCTTCACTTATTCTTCTGAGCTAACTGGTCACAGTTGGGGAGTTGGAATATTTCTAATTCACTATTGTCATTTCCAGGTTCTACCCATTCCTCCACCACTTGGTAATTTCTTTTCCTATTGAGGTACATGCTATTTCATATATACTACCCAATCAAAATTCTAATACTTTTGTTTACAGACCCTTTCCCACTCATGGTCATTACCCTTCCCTCCTCAATGAATTTGGTTCCTGGCTTATAATTTTTTTCTCCTCCTCGAATTTTTTTTTTTTTTTTAACTAGGAGACTTCACCATACATATTGATTCTCCCTCAAATATCCAAACCACTCAGTCATTCAATCTACTTATTTTGTATGAACTACTTCTCTACTCCACCTCAGCCCACACAAAGATGGTCATACCCTTGACATCACCCACATAAATACCACTTCTATGTCCAAGAATTCTGAAATCCCCTTTTCTGACCATAATCTATTGGCTTTTCACATCTCTCTCTGTCTTCCCTTACATAACCCTATTCTTCATCTGCATTGTGATCTCTAGTTGTGGCTCTGGGGTTGTCGTGACTCAAACTCCTGCATCTTTGGGACGTGAAACTGAAGAAAAACAACACAGAACAGAAATAAATACTCCCAGGTCAATTTCTTGGAGCTGGGGTAAATGAAAGAATAGTCTTTCACTTTTCATTAATTTTGCTTTATGCCTTCTATAGAGGGTGCAGGAGATCCAAGCTGCCAAAAAGAACACAGAAAAAAACTGGAGGTAAAGGAAGTAGTTGAAAAAGGAATTTATTATATTTGACTATGCATATTTATTATTAAAAATTTGTTTCTCTTTTCTTTTTTTCTCTGTGGACTGAATGGTGGAAGGGAGAGAAAGTAAACTTTTGTTAATATTTTATAGAGGTAGAGTGGTTACAGATGTGAAATATTCCATGTGCCTTCAGATGAGACCACTGTATAACTAATTTTACTTAACTGTTTTACTTTGTTCCAAGTGACCTCTTGTAATTGTGGAATAATCAGTAAATGTTTGTAATTTAAAAACAAAGCATATAAAAAAATTAAAAATAATATAGTCCCTGTCCTCAGTGAGCTCACATTCTAAAGGGGGTAAAATAATAGAGAAAGGTCTTTAAATGCAGTGTTACAAGGTAATAGTAGCCACATGGGGTCAAGGATGAGAAAGAAATCAAGAACAGGGCTAAAATGAAGGCATAAATATGATTGATTTGGATTCCTCTTTAAAATGGAGGGTTTTTGTTGTTGTTGTTGTTGTTTTAATTTAAAACCCTTACCTTCCATCTTGGAGTCAATACTGTGTATTGGCTCCAAGGCAGAAGAATGGTAAGGGCTAGTCAATGGGGGTTAAGTGACTTGCCCAGGGTCACATGGCTAGGAAGTGTCTAAGGTTAGATTTGAACCTAGGGACCCAAGGTCAGATATGAACCTAGGACCTCCCATCTCTAAGCCTGACTCTTGATCCCCTGAGCTACCCAGGTGCCCCCTAAAATGGAGGTTTTGAGAAGAGCTCATCAATAAAAAGAAAGGACCATAGAGGTAAAAAGATCTTCTAGGATGAGAAGGTTGTCCAGTCATGGTGGAGAAAGAAATCTAGACAATCAGGAATAGAACTTGAGGAAGAATGGAATGAATATGTCTGACCTCCACCTTTCCTTGAAATAGAAGTTCTACAAAGAACTGTCCAATGGAGGGGAGCAGCTGCAGGGGCTAAGGAATCTTGTAGAGTGAGAAGGATGTTGGGATACCATAAAGAAAGATGCCTGGTTAAGTCAGGAATCTTGCCTGGACACATTTGTCATTGGACAAAGATTCCTCAGTAAGAATACCAGTACCTGAATTAATGTTTGCAGAAGATCTAAGGATTTTTCTATTAGCATAATGGAGAAAAATAATGAGAAATTTCATGAATTAGATGTGATTTACTCTCCAATTTACCTGTAATAAGGGAAAATCCTTTTACCACAGAGAACAATCTAATGTATGCACAATCTAAATGTGCATATTTGTGAATACTAGTGCAGCATGGGACAGAGACAAACATGAAACTGAACAATAGAGGACAAATGAATTGGTGTCTTGTATATCTGAGGAGGAGCAGAAATGGGAGACAAGTATGATTAAAAGAAAACAAGGGGGGAAAGAGCTATAAGAAAACAAAACAAAACAAAAACCCAAAACATACAAAAAAACAACTAGAGACAGAACATTGAGAGGTAAGGAAATTAAGATGAGTAATGTTTGAATAAACCAAAGCAGGAACTAGAAAAGCAGAATTTGGGAAGGTAAGGTGTCCTATGTCAGAAGTCTAAAAAAGAAAGTAATAAAAGGATATTTAAGCGGGAAGTGGTGGCAACCACAGAGGAAATGGCAACTAGCTAGGGGCAGTATGAAGTTGACTTGGGAATAGTGTCAGCCTAATCCCATGGTTATACCTGTAGAACTAGCCTTTCTTTCTATCAGGTTTTCCTTCAACACTCCACTTACTGGAACAAATGCCAGATTCTCCCTCTCTGCACCCATCTTCCTCCAGTCATACACTTATCCACTTGTTCATACAGGGTCACCTCTGGGGCTTTGGAAAAGAAGAGAACTGCGTGTGTCCTCATCCATTTTATCAGTTTCCACATTGCACTCCTAATATCATTTACGCTTCTCTCTTTCTCTCTCCTCATTTCCTCCATGATCTGCAATTGGTTTTTTCTCTCCCCAAACTGGGAAGAACTACAAACTCCAAAGGGCTTTGCCCTGGGCAGTTAGGTTCAAAAGAGATATCAGATATAAGGTAGCTATATATTTCCTGTATCATGAAAGAAATGCTTAATACACAAAAGACTCATAAACTAACATTAACAAATAACTTAATTATGAAACTATTGTTCCTATCATTTGTCAGCGTCACCTGGGAGGTAAATACAGCTTTTTGAGAAATGTTGACTGGGTATTTTACTTACCCCTCTGCCATACACCATCTATGCAAATTACAAGTTGAGATCTCCTGACAATGCTTTAGTCCTTCTTAGTCCTTTTGCAGTGATGACGAACCTTTTAGAGACTGAGTGCCCAAACTTCAATGCTCATGCTACATAAGAGCTGCTCCTTTACCCCAGATAGGAGAGGGAAGAAGTGCTCCCCTTGGACTGCTGGGCAGAGGGGTGGGTGATGTGAAAAATGTCTTCAAGCATGGTGGAGATGGGGAGGGGAACAGCCCCCTTGGGCACACATGCCATAGGTTTGCCAACACAGAACTAGACCATCCTTCTGGTGGTTAGCATCTTCTCAGAGAAGCAATATAGCAACAGGAAGCACCTTCTGCTGGGCATTCAGCACTAATTCAGGAAAGCTTGGTCTTTTTGAACTAATGAATTCATCCTCCAGGCTAGTATCCCTCTCTCAGAATGGCCATTCAATTATCTGTGGTCATGAAAAGAATACAAAGCAGAAGAGGCAGTAAGAGATTTCTGGTCCCAAATGAGGCTCACTGAAGAAAGCCTAATGATGACCAATTGCTGCAAGTGTGCATACAGCATGGACCAGAGGAAAGGAGCAATGAGAAAGTTTCCAAAAGGTGTTACAGCACATTCATTTCAGAGTCTAAGCATATCTATATCCACTGTGATGCTCTCAAGCTATGGGCCATGATGATTACTAATGGGATGGGAAGGAAGAGAAGTTTCCACTTAATACCCTCTCTCCCCTCTGATACTGCCACCACTCTACCACAGACCCTCATTGCTTCATGCATTCCTGGACTTCTGCAGTAACCAAGGGTAGGTCTTGCTCCAACGTCTTTTCCTACTTCAAACCATTTTCCATTCATCTACAGTGATTTTCCGAAAGCACAGATCTAAACATGTTGCTTTGCTCAATGAAATCCAGCAATTCCCTATCACATCCAGGACCGAATACAAAATCCTCCTGCATTCAAAGACTTTCATAACCTAAGGCCCTCCTGTCCAACCTTTCCAGGCATTTCTCACCTTACTCCCCAACAAGTTCTCTTCGATTTAGTGACATTCCTCCTACCTCTGGCCATTTTCTCTGGCTGTCTCTCATTCCTAGAATGCTCTCCTTCCTTGTCTCTACCTTCTGGCAACCCTAGCATACTTTAAAGCCAAACTAAAATTCCATCTTTTACGGGAAACCTTCCTCAACCTCTGAATTCTAGTGCTTTTCTTCTTTTAATTATTTCCTATCTATCCTGCATAGCTTATCTTTAGGTAGTTGTTTGCATGTTGTCTTCTCCATTATATTGCAAGCACCTTGAGGACAGTGACTATCTTTTGCCATTCTTTGTATCACCAATGCTAGGCAGAGTACCTGGCATATAGTTAGCACTGACCAAATGATTGACCTTGTAAGGAAGTCCAAGGGAGAGATATGTCACAAACCAGGAAGAGCCTAAAAAAAAAAGAGGAAGACAAAACTTTTCTACAACTCTTATAGTTTACTGAAGGTTGGCTATTCTAGCTCCAACCATTTCTATTCTAGCAACTAACTTTTCTAGCAACCAATCATTTTTTTTTTTTATTTTAAACCCTTAATTTCTGTGTATTGATTTATAGGTGGAAGATTGGTAAGGGTAGGCAATTGGGGGTCAAGTGACTTGCCCAGGGTCACACAGCTGGGAAGTGTCTGAGGCCGGATTTGAACCTAGGACCTCCCGTCTCTAGGCCTGGCTCTCAATCCACTGAGCTACCCAGCTGCCCCCCAGCAACCAATCATTTTTGATGTAGCCTTCAAGGGACAGGGACCAAGAAGGGATTTATTTACCCTGCTAAATTATAAATCTTTCTATACTAAGCCAGAACATATCTAGCTTCATCACAGGCACTCTAGTCCACCAGATCAGGGGATTTCCCTGATCACCACAATATAGTAGATTTGGGAATCGTCTTCACAGACATGATTGTACCAAATAAGGAAAATCTCTGGGCCATAATTTTAAGCTGGAACTGATTTTTGTGGGCAAATATAGTCACTGGTCTCATCACACCCAGACTGTGATGAAAAAACATCTTGTGAATGTCTTTTATATATATAAAATATATTTAATATACAATATACAGTTGTTTTCATAGGCTTTTAACATAATACATGTATAACGTAGATCCGATTGCTTGCCAGCTCTGGGAGAAGTCAGGGAGACAACTTGGATCATATAACTTTGGAAAACTCATGTCGAAATTTGTTATGCTATATAATTGGTAAAATAAAGTATCTTTATAATAAAATATTATATATATATATACTTCTGACAGTTAATACAAGTCATTGATTAATAAAACCTACATACTCAAAGTATGTTAGGTAGTATATTCTAGTACAAGACCCATGCATTTTATTGATCTTATAACTAATGTCCTCAAACAATAATTCTTAAGTGGAGCCTTAAAGACAGAGTCTCTTACATCCCCCAACCCCTATACTTTGATGCGGTGGCACCGGACTCCTTGCTGTTCCTCAAATGAGACACAATCCCCTGACTGGAATTTTAATTAGCCGTCCCCACCACTTGGCTTTCTTTCAGTGCCAGATAAAATCTTAGCTTCTACTGGAAGTCTTTCCCAGTCTCCCTTAATACTAGTGTCTTCAATCTGTTGAGTCTCTCCACTTACCCTTCATCCAGTCTGTTTATAATGTTTTTTCCCATCTTGTGGTGAATTCCTTGGCAGCAGGGACTGTCTTTTACTTTTCTGTGGATCCTTAATTTTAGCACAGTAACTAGCACATAGTAGGTGCTTAAATGAGTGACTGTAGATGTCCTATTCCTCACCATTAGTTGTTTTTTTTTAAAATCTTCACCTTTTATCTTCATATCAATACTATGTTTTGATTCCAAGGCAGAAGAGCAGAAAGGACAAGGTTATGGGGATTAAGTGATTTGTCCAGGGTCACACAACTAGGAACTGTCTGAGTCCAAATTTGAACCCAGGACCTCCCACTTCTAGGCCTGACTCTCTAGCCAATGGGCCACCTTATTGCCCACTGCCATCCCCATTCATTTATTAGTTTCCTGAGAGAAGCAGCTCTATCATTTTTCATATTTGAATCCATAGGACTTAGTGACTTGTATATAGTGGACATAATACATGCTTGAATCAAATTTAATGGAAAGACATGAAAGAGAACTGAATAATATTACTATTCCACTTGAGATGTTTTGACACATTTATTGTAGTTGAAAGAATTTCTCTTGAACATAGATCGTTTGCCAGAACACTGTGTTCTTTATGCTAAAAACTGATCAAACTGAACTCTAATATGTAGCAATGAGCTAGGAGATTTGTGACTGAGGAAAAATATTTATCCCCTCTCTGTAAATATTTATCCTCTCTATGTCCTTGTGTGGCCATTTATAAGACAGGAAAAATTATGGAATCACAGTGCTGTAAGGAATTTTGAGAAGCCTGATATAACTCCATCTTGTAGGACCCTCCAGATAACATCCAAGACAGATTCATTCAAATAATTAATGAAAAACAAGTACAGTATGTCCAAAGTGCCATATTGGGTGCTGGGAGAGAAGTAAAGGTAATTAAAACATGAGTCCTGCTCTCACAAAGCTCACAGTTGTGCAAGGATCAATGGTACATATCTAAGTCTTCAATGCAAAAGAAAATTTAATAAGAAAAAAAAGAGAAGCAAAAAAATGCTATATGAAGTTGGAAGAAGAAAAGATCTTTTCTGGCTGAGAGTAGGGGCAGATACTTCATAGAAAAAGAGGCATTTAAATTGGGCCTTGAAGGATGAGGCAGGCTTTCCAAAGACAAAGATGAGAGAGAGTAAGGGGAAGATATTTCAGGCGTAGAACATCTTGGGCATAAAAAAGATTAATCTGGCTACAATGCAAAGAATAGATTGAAGGCAGAAGAGACTGGAGGCAGGAAGACCAGTAATAAATTGTTGCAACAGTCTGGGCAGATGGTAATTAGGGCCTGATGCTGGGAAAAGAGGAACAGCTGTGCACCTGAATCTAGAGAAGGGAAAGGAAGTTTGTGGTGCCTCATTTATTCACCAAAACTCTCGGGTGGTGGCAAAAAAAAAATAGGTAAGGTGGCTCAGTGAATAGAGTATTAGGCATGGAGTCAAGAAGACTCATCTTCCTAAGTTCGAATTTGGCTTTCAACACTTACTAGCTATGTGACTAGGCAAATCACTTAACCCTGCTTGCCTCAGTTTCCTCCTCTGTAAGATGAGCCAGAGAAGGAAATGGCAAACTACTCCAAGTCTCCTTGCCAAGAAAACTCCAAATAGGGTCACAGAGAGTCAGACAGGACTGAAAAACAACTTAACAACCTCTAGAGAGAAACAGAAGATGGAGCTACAGGGAAGTGAGGATGCCAGAAGGGGAGGATGCTAAGGAAATGAGGAACAGCTGGACACCTGAGGCTGGGAGTGGAGAGAGTGCACAGGCTGCCACTTACTCTGTGGGCACATTTAAGTGGGTGAGGAAGCAGCCTTAGGGCCTGCATTTGTTTTTGGGAGGTTGAAAAGCCCGGATGTGGCTTGGGAGGGAGCAGAACTGAGCTAGGCTTGGAAGGAGAGAATGGAGTGGGCTTGCAAGAGTTTGTAAGTAAAGGGAAATTTGAACCTAGAGGCTTGCAAAGAGAGTGTGTGAGGGAGGAATCAGAGGAAATTATAGAAGGAGAAAAGCCCCTGGAGCTTGGATTCCTTTTCATCCTTTCCTGAGCCTCTGCTGCAGACTTCTCTTGCTTCTCCTTGTTTAAATACACTGGCTGTGGTGTAGGGGCAGAGCCCACAGAACCTTTTCTTGAACAAACAACCACACCTTTCCTCCACTTGCCTCAGTGGCCTTTCCCCTTATGCATAATATAAAACCCATTCTGTATCTAAATAGACTTTTCTTCTTGTTGAATTATTCATAATTTTGGATTGTCAAGTGATATTCCATTCCATTTAGTTTGTAAGCAACTGAGGGCTATCTTTTGCCTCTTTTTGCATCCCTGGTACTTAGCACAGTGCCTGGCACATAGTAGACACATAATAAATGTTTATTGTTTATTTTATTTGTATTATATGTTTATTGACTGACCAAGTGTTTTTCTTATAATTACATGATATATCCTGATGCCTGAGTCTTCCCTTGTTTTTTTAAAAAAAATTATATATTTTATTTTTTCCCAATTAGATATAAAAACAACCTTTGACATTCATTTTTTAAAATTTTGAGTTCCAAATTCTCTTTCTTTTCTCTCTCCTCCCTAAAATACTATGTAATCTGATCTAATATACTTGTATGATTATGCAAAACATTTCCACATTGGCCATATTGTAGAAGAAGACATATAAAAAAAAAGAAAATGAAGTGAAAAATAGTATGCTTTGATAAGCATTCTGACTCTGTCGGTTCTTTTTCTGGATATTGATAACATTAAAAAATTTTATTTATTTACTTGTTTAATTTAGATTATTTAGAAATTGATAACATTTTTTGTCATGAATACTTTGGAATTGTCTTAGATCACTTTTTAAAAACCCTTAACTTTCATCTTAGAATCAATACTATGTATGGATTCCAAGGCAGAAGAACTGTAAGGGCCAGGCAATGGGGGTTAAATGACTTGCCCAGGGTCACACATCTAGGAAGTGTCTGAGACCAGATTTGAACCCAGGACCTCCCACCTCTGGGCCTGGCTCTCAATCCACTGAGCAACCCAGCTGCCCCCTGAGAACATTTTTTAACTTTCAATGTATTTATTTGTTTGTCCCATTAAAATATCTAGATAACTCATTTCTTCTCACCCTCTCTTCCCTGCCTGAATTAGAAAAGGCATCATTTGAAAAAAAAGATATTATGCATATATAAACCTATGTCTTGCTTGTTTCTATTCATTAGTTCTATCTCTGGCGATGGACATACACAAGTCATTCTTCAAACAATATTTTTGCTGCTGGATATATTGGTTTCTTGGTTCTCCTCATTTCACTCTTCGTAACTTCATGTAGGTCTTTCCATTTTTTTTTTATCTTGCTCATTTCTTATGGCACAGCAGTATTCCATCACAACCACATGCCACAAGTCGTTCAGCTATTCCCCAATTGATGGGCATCCCTTCAGTTTCCAGTTCTTTGCCACCATGAAGAGAGCTGCTTTAAATATTTTAGAACGGCTATGTTCTTTTCCTTTTTCCCTGATCACCTTAGGAAATAATCCTCATAGTGTTATTTCTGGTACTGTTGAGAATAGCTAGATCATTCAGCTGATCGATGAACAATGTTGCCAAGCCTCTCCTGCAACAAAGAAGAAGATTTAACAAATGTTAATGTGTTTCCCATTTCATGATGTCACAGCACTTCTCAAGAAGGGGTGGGTTGACCACAATTACTGAAGTCAGATCAGGGTATGGAGTCCTTAGTCCTTACAATAGTTTGAGGGGCCCTGGGGAAAATAGGTCAGCTCTAAAATAATGTTTCCTGGATTATGTTAAATAACTTGTAGCTAGGGCTAAAAGGGAAAGGAAAGGAAAGGAAAGGAAAGGAAAGGAAAGGAAAGGAAAGGAAAGGAAAGGAAAGAAATTCCTCCAAATCTACCAGTTAAGGTATTTGTTCGCTTCATCACTGACATGTATGTCTAATCATCTAAAGTCACAAGAGCATCCATCTCTCTGGAGGTGAGGACAATTTAGAGATCCCCTAGTCAAAAACCTTCATCTTGAAATGAGGAAATAAGCACAATGACTTGCTCAACAGTACACAGCTAGAAGGAGAGTCAAGACTCAAACCCATGTCCTTTGAGTCCAGGTTTGGCATTCTTTTTATTGCATGCTAGATCTCCCTCTGACTTTATTTCTGGCCCTCTTTCTACTCAATTCCACCAGGATTGGGCATAATTTGCCCCTTTTATTTTTTTACATGCTTCATCATTATTTTATTTTAATAACAAGTCTCCACATAAGTTTTCCAAAGTTATATGATCCATAATGTCTCCCTTCCTTCTTCCCTCCCCCTTCCTGGAATTGATAAGGAATTCAGTCTGGGTTATGCATGTGTCAACTGGGTTTTCTGCAAGTTTCAAGTCTGCCCCTGCTCCCTGAGAACTCACCCCAAAGGAAGTATCAGGCACACCTGTTTTGGACTGAACAATAGACCTTGAAGTGTTTGGTGACCCCAGTTTGGGTGGGACTGTTAGGCAGAGTCAAATGTGAGTACTCTTACTTATCTTAGTAGCTTCTCCCATGGTAGTAAAGTTCTCTCTCAGGAATCCCAGCTCTTGGCTTGACCCTTTCCTTTTGTATTCATTGTAGTTGACGGCTCCCTGATGCCCCAGCTACTGGTTGCAGCCTGCTTGCAGCCTGTCTATGCATGCTTGGTGAACCAAGTTCCCCAGAAGGTATAAAAGAACCCCAAATTCTGTCACCCTTGAGAGAATCATCTCCTGTGGCGATTCTCCCAGAGATACTGTTCCCAGACCCCAGAGCCCTTGGCTTTGTGTGGTTTTTAGGCGTTTGACTCTGTGTGGCAGCCGAATATTGAACACTATCTCTTTCCTGATTAAAGACTGGGTTTTTGCTGACTACTTTAGTGGTTCTCTGCTATTTCCAAGTTGACATATGTGTTATCACACAAAACTTATTTCTATATTATTCAATTTTTGTAAGTGAATAATCTTGTAAAATTAACCCCCCCATATTATATAGCTGTAGTTTGCCCCTTTTAAACTGGAATAAAGGAGTTAAAAAATTAAAAGTCCAGAAACTTATACCTCTCCCCACAGGTTAGTCTTTTACCCTTGATGGTTCAGTGGATAGAATTGGATTTAGGAAGAGCTGAGTTCAAATCCTGCCATAGACATTCACTTAACCCCTGTCTACTTTAGTTAACTTAAGTCTAGAATGGAGATAATGGTAGCACCCACTTCCCCGGGTTATTGTGAGGAAAAATGAGATAATATTTATAAAAGCATTCTGCAACCTTTAAATTACTATATAAATGCTAGCTGCTATTGTGTTACATCCAACCCATTGTCCTGACCTGAGATGACTGCAGGATTAGGGCAGAAATGAGCTCAACTCTTCCTTAGGCTGCAAACTACAACTGCCTATTGCACCCAGAAATACTTGCCAGAGACATTCTAGTAAACCAGATGCCCACCATGGAAAGCTTATACATTTCTGAGGAGCCACAGTCGGTGCTAATATCAGCGAAATGCTTAGAAATTTGCAATGACCCAAGCAAAAAGGGAAGCAGCAGAACCAGCTGTTTTTGCAGTCCCCAAAGAGGGATGACTGGTTCTTCATGCACCGTGAAACAGCAGGCTGGGAGCTGGGAGCGTGGTGCTTCTAAATAATTTTTGGCAGCTGATGACCACCTGGACTGTGGAGCCAAAGAATGCATTATCTCCCCAATGTGCTAAGCCTAATGAATTACTAATGTGGTGGTTTCCCTTTCTGATCAGGAAGTGCTTGCTTTCTCAAGCTGTCCACACCCACTGCTGGGTAATAGTCTGGGAAAGTAGGATCTTTTCTAGTAGGATCTCCATTGCACAGCTTCAAGTGCTATAGCATTTTGTTTCTGTGCCATATTTGTCTCCTCTTCTGGCTTTGTCTGCTAAAGAATTTTGTGCCACTCTTCTCAGTTGCAAGTTAGACAGTTTCCTATCTCCCGCTCCAAACCTATCAGCATCCACCCTGAACACTAGCTGTCACCTGGGGCACATCTCTTCCCTTTGCTAGGTCTCAGTTTCCTCATCCATAAAATAAAGGGATTGAAAAAGATGGTCTCTGACTGACATTATTCCCTCCAACTCTAAATCTATGATTTTATAAGCCTATCATTTTGCCCTTGGCACAGATAAAATAGGCAGCCCAGGGAAAGAACCATCCTGGTATGGCAAAGACTCTCCCCCTTGCAGGGACTGGGGTATCATTCCGTGGATCAAAGGGACACAGAATAGGCATTTCTGACCTCTTTTCTTCCCTACCCCTCTGGAAAGGAGATTTTAATTCCTACTAGTAGGACAAACAAAAGGTTGAGGCTAGACACTTGACTACTTTGCTTTTCTCAGAGAGAGGGGATACCAAAATAGAATTAAATCTATCTGCTTCCTTAACTATTGCTAATCTAGGAGATATGATTTTCAGGTTCAAACTAGCTTCTGATTGATGTTTCATTAATTGGAGAAAGCGTGATTCAGAGCTTTATATCCAAGATTTGCCTATCAAATATTAGTTCCACAAACAACACACATAGCAGGTAGCAAAGAAATTCCTTTATCCAAATCATAGCAAAACAGAAATCAGAGAAAGTAATCAAAGGAGAATATATAACAGATAATACTATAAGTTTCTCTTCCATTCAGAGCAAGGTAACAAGAAGGAGAGAGAGAGGAAGAAGAGAGAGGGGGAGGGAGGGAGAGAGAGAGAGAGAGAGAGAGAGAGAGAGAGAGAGAGAGAGAGAGAGAGAGAGAATTTTTGTACTTAAGAGAATTTTGCTGAAGTCTCTAGTGCAGTGGTTCCCAAATTTTTTTGGCCTACTACCCCCTTTCCAGAAAAAAATATTACTTATCCCCCTGGAAATTATTTTTTTAAAAATTTTAATAGTAATTAATAGGAAAGATAAATGCACCTGTGGCCATCACCACTTTCGTGGATCGCCGCAGCGTCCACCAGGGGGCGGTGGCACCCACTTTGGGAATCACTGCTTAGTGTAACAAATTGGGGAGAAGGAAATGATGGAAACTGCCAGCTCCTCTCATGTCAGCTTCTTCCCAGAATCTTTTCCTTCAAAAACCTAAAGTGGAGTTGGCATCTTCTGTCTTCTCTTCTGGAGGTAGAAGTGGGCAAAGCACTTGAAGAGAATGAGAACTCTAAGAAACAGAAGAGACCTGAAGAGACACTAAGAGATTTCTGCCAGTGAAGAGACCAAAGTTCTCCTCTCTCCCATTCTTAACAACTCAGACAAGGCATGGCATGTCATGGCACGTTGATTTCTTCCCATGATGAGACAATATGTTTTTTGAGATTTGGGTTACAGAGGCAATATGAAGAGAGGGCCCCTGACCAAGAATTGGTCCGATTGGGTCAATACCTCCTGACCATATAGCCATTCCTTTGGAGACCCAAGCTAGGCCCAAAGTTTCCTACAATTAGCAACTCTTTGAAATTAAGGAAGGCCTCCTTTCTACAATACATTATTTTAAAATATAAAATATGTTGTTTCAGAGAGCAAGAAAGGACAATTCATAATAAGTCTTTAATACCTCAGTGTAACTTAGAGCCAGCAGACAAAAGGTCTTTGAGAGAACAGCTGCCAAATTTTAATGGTCAAAAAAGAAAAGTTTGAAGAATAGAGAACTCTAAAGGAAGCAGAGAACCAAGTACCAAAGTTGGTTGAGTAACAGGAGATTTGGGAACATAAATGAGGGATATGAGACAAAATATCAATGCCATCCATTCCTTATTTCGCTCAAATCTAGCAGTATGTCCTACTTTTCCCTGCCAATATTGAGATTATCATAGTTATACAATCAAGAAATCAGCATTTATTAAGTACTCATAATGTTAACACTCACATATAGTCTTTTCCTATAAAATTTAAGCTCCTTAAGAAAACGAACTGATTCATTGTGGGTTTTGTATCTCTAGTACCTAGTACAGTGCCTGGTATTTACATAATGGGTGCTTTATATGTTTCTACACACACACACACACATAATAACAACATACATGATTATTGCATTGGATAAGGAGTTTCCCCATCCAGTAGTTCCCTCCATCAATGAAATCATAGGTACAGACCCTATTTCCTATTCCTATATACAAAATAAATTCAAGAAAATTTTTTTGGGGGAAGACACTAGCAAGCAGCTGGGGGAATCAGGAAGGGCTTCATATAAAAGGTGGATCATGATTGAGCTAAATTTTGAAGGATACTAAGGAGTCTAAATGACAAAGGAAAAGATGGAGGATACTCTAGGTATGGAGGACAGAAACAGAGATAGGCATAGAGATAGAAAATACCATGCCAAACGTGAAGAACATCAAGAAGATATTTTGGCTGAATTGGAAAACCTGAATGAAAGCCTAGTAATCCTGGAAGAGTAGGTTGGAATCTGGTCATAAAGGACTTTACAAGTCAATCAGAGAAATTTGAATTTGATCATAAATAGGGAGCTGCACAATTTATTGAGCAAGGAAGTGACATACAAGACCTGAGCTTTATAAAGATCATCATGGCAGTTGTGCAGAGAATAGGTTAGAGTCAGTAAAGACTTCAAGGAGAAAGATCAATAAGGAGGCTATTGCAATAGTTCAAATGAAAAGTGATGAGAACTAGAGTAGTGGCAATGTACCACCAGCCATCTGCATGGTGATAGTAGCTGACATTTATTTAGAACTTTAAAGGGTACAAAGTACTTTACCTAGATAATCTAAATGGAGCCTCCAGCAAGCCTGTTAGGTAAGGACCACAAACATTATTTTCACTTCCAGATGAGGAAATGGATCCTAAGAGAAGGAAGTGATAATGTTCATATAGTTAGTCAGTGTTGAAGGTGAAATTCTAACCCAGATTTTTGTAATTCCTATCCCAGCCCTTCATCCACAGTGCCATACATACACAACAAACTGAGTGATGAAGACAGCACAGGAATGTACACAGTGATGGATTTTCCTTGTTCTTAAAGCAATTGAGAAAAAAGGGAATGAATGAAGACTTCTTTCTTCTGAAATTCCCCAAGAGGAAGAAATAGTTCTTAACACATACTATTCTGATTGGAACATCCAGCAACTCAGGACCTTATCCAGCAACTTCCTGATGAAAAATTCAAAGGTCATCAGTCTTCATCATGCAATTTGTCTTTGCTTCATACTCCAATAGAGCTGTGAACTCATTGATTTTGGGGGGCGGGTCATTCTCTTCAGTTATGCAGATCACCACCCATCCATCAGAGTTCATCTGGTGATAATTTTCATCATATAATTAGTTTAACACAAGGGTCCTACTCAGTGTGCCAGGATCTTTCCTCATTTTCTTTTTTTAAACGTTTATTAATATTCATTTTTAACATGGTTACATGATTCATGCTCCTACTTTCCCCTTCACCCCCCGCTCTCCCCCTACCCATGGCCAATGCACATTTCCACTGGTTTTAACATGTGTCATTGATCAAAACCTATTTCCAAATTGTTGATAGTTGCCCATTGGTGTGGTAGTTTTGAATCAAAATCCCCAATCATGTCCACCTCATCCCATGCGTTCAAGCAGTTGTTTTTCTTATATGTTTCCTCTCCTGCAGTTCTTCCTCTGAATGTGGGTAGCGTTCTTTACCATAAATCCCTCAGAGCTGTCCTGTGTCATTGCATTGCTGCTGGTACAGAAGTCCATTGCATTCGATTTTACTATATTATATCAGTCTCTGTGTACAATGTTCTGGCTCTGCTCCTTTCGCTCTGCATCAGTTCCTGGAAGTCATTCCAGTTCACCTGGAACTCCTCCAGTTTATTATTCCTTTTAGCACAATAGTATTCCACCACCAGCATATACCACAATTTGTTTAGCCATTCCCCAATTGAAGGACATTCTCTCCTTTTCCAGTTCTTTGTCACCATGAAAAGCGCAGCTATAAATATTTTCATACAAGTCTGTTTATCTATTATCTCTTTGGGGTACAAACCCAACAATGGTATAGCTGGATCAAAGGGTAGGCATTTTTTTATAGCCCTTTGAGCATAGTTCCAAATTGCCAGCCAGAATGGTTGGATCAGTTCACAACTCCACCAGCAATGCATCAATGTCCCAATTTTGCCACATCCCCTCCAGCATTCATTACTCTCCTCTTCTTTCATTTTAGCCAATCTGCTAGGTGTGAGGTGATATCTCAGAGTTGTTTTGATTTGCATTTCTCTAATTATTAGAGATTTAGAACACTTTCTCATGTGCTTATTGATACTTTTGATTTCTTTACCTGAAAATTGCCTATTCATGTCTCTTGCCCATTTATCAATTGGGGAATGGCTTGATTTTTTATACCCTCATTTTCTTTTGATATTGCAAAGTCAACAGGGGAATTGCTGAGTTATTTGCCTTTTATCCCTCACTATTTCCATTTCCCTAACTCATCTTCTTTTTAATCCTATGATTCTTTTTTTATTTTTTCCTATGATTCTTTGATGTTATCCTTTACTGCAGTTTTCTGAAGTTCCATAGTGGTTATATGTTATAGCGTGTTTATACCCTGTCATGTGCCACCCCATTGATTTCTGAGGGATACTCATTTTATATTCTTCCTTGACTAGGAACCACAGAACAACATGACTATATTATTGATATTAAAAAAATAAACCTTTGTTTCTGGAAGAAGTTGGAGGTTGTTAAATGAATTGGATGATTTCCTAAAAGTAGTAACATGTCTATATATTGATATCTCTATGGGTATATAAAAATATAATGTAATACAGGTATCCTTTCCACTTTGAGGGGATTAGGGGCATGGAGTCCCTGTAATTGGGAAATCTGCATAAAATTTTTTGGCCCTTCCTTCATACCAGAGAAGATATCTGAATTTTTTCTATTTCTCTTATGAGTACCTTATTATAAAAATTGGGTTAAGTATTTGGTCATAGGCTATATAGTTTCTAAATTTCTTCTGTTGTCTGCTGGCCTTTAAGTGTCATCTGTACTTCCTCAAAACTCCCTAAAAATCCCTATTTAACTTCTTATTTTTTTTAAACCCTTACCTTCCGTCTTGGAGTTAATACTGTATATTGGCTCCAAGGCAGAAGAGTGGTAAGGGTAAGCAATGGAGGTCAAGTGACTTGCCCAAGGTCACACGGCTGGGACTTATTTAACTTCTTATGCTGATTTGAGATATATTGAAATTGTAATGGGCAAGCCATGATGTGGAAGGGATTCCTGTATGAGCTCCTTGACTGTAGGAACTAACTTTTGGTTTTTTGTTGTTGGTTTTTTTTTAATATCCTTAATATTTAGCATAGTGCTTGGCACATGGTAGTAGGCACTTAATAGATGTTTATTGATTGTTGTAGGTATAACTATATTTAAGTTCACAGTTGACTTTGCAAAGTGAATTTATCTCTTTTAATCTTCATTAGTCATCTCAACGTTTCAGGCTTTGTTGAAATCACTGGGATCATCTGCTTTATAATCTATATTCTCCAATTTTGTGCCATCCACTAAACATCTAATAGACATATCATCCATATCTTTTTATCATTTTATTTCATGACATGCCTTCTTCTTTTACTTGTTTTTTTATTGTGTAAATGGTTAGGCCAAACTCTTTAGGGTAGTTACAGACTTTGTCCAGGAATTTCTGCAATGTCCCTGGCATTGATGCAATAATCACAACATCTGCAAGTAGGACCAAACCTGGCTTCTTCCTACATTTTCATTTTTACTCCCCTTCATGTACTCTGCAACTTAGCAACATTGGCCTCCTTGTTCTCCTTTGCATATGGTACTCCATCTCTTGAATCCGTGCATTTTCACTGACTATTCCTATTTCTGGAATACTGTTCTTCATTCTTTCCATCTCTCAGATTCCTTGACTTTCTTTAAGTCATAGCTAATACTCACGTTCCGTAGGAGTCCTTTCCCAGATCCCCTCAATGCTCAGGACTTTCCTTTGAGATTACTTCCAATTTCTTGCATGTAGTTATTGGAATGTGGTCTCTCTAAGAATGTGAGTTATTTGAAGGCAAAGACTGGTTTTTGCCTTTCTATATATATGCCTAGTACACAATTATCTCAGTGCCTAATAGGGCTAACTAAATGCTTATTGACATAATTAATTGGCCTTTTGAAAGACTTTACAATGACAATGGCAAATACCTTTAGCGAATATTTTTTGTTTGCCTAAGGTTGGGGGGGGGGAGTGTTGTTTGTGTATGTGTGTGTGTGTGGGGGGGGGTTGTGTGTTTGTCTGCCTTTCCTAACAATAATGTTCAAAGAATAATGAGACAAGATTATCTTAGCTTTTTTGTATTTTAAGGAATCTTGGATAATTTTGAGGTGCACATGGGAGATAACTTGTTTGAAAAGATCAAAGGAAACTCATTCTGAAGGCACTTAGGGGTGAAAATAGAAGGAGAACAACAAACAGGAAAAATATGAAAAGCTCTAAAGAGATTTATTTTCAAGAAACTTGTTCTACCATCAAAACACACTGATAGATTTTAACATCATAATCCAGGATGTTCTTATAGAAGTAGAAATGTGATCAAAGAGAACAAAGATAGGAAAAGCAGTTGGATTAGACCAAATACACAAGAGATCCATGATGGAAATGATAGCTGAGGGATTGATTTGCAAGATATTTGAAGTATAAAACTACCAATGATAGGGGAAAAAACCATGGACCTTAATACAAAAATGAGGGCAGGGCCAAGAGAACATCAGCACATCCTGCCCTATATGCCTATGTTCCCATCAGTATTAACTTTAAGAACATTCCATATATACATTGAAGGCATATTCAGTAAGTCTATCCATAGAGATAGCTTTTACAAATTATACTTGATAGTAGACCACATATTGACTATCACACAATTAAGATGGAGAGATATGGAGAGAATATAAGATCCTGTGATGCTCATTATTTGCTGATTATACATTTAACCACCAGGTGACATTTTTACTGCTCACTGGGGAGTAGTCTAGTTACCCCTGAAATGTGCATACATGAGGCTCTGCGTGATGTGCTCCAAGTGGTTACCAAAGAGTCTGAGATCACCTCTTGCTCTGGGGAAGCACTACAGATTGATTAGCATTATGTGGGTTGGTGGATCTCCTGCATCAAAACTTAGCTCCAAGCTTCCACCCACATACCCACTGGAGAGTGACCACTCTTCCAGCTGTGTTGTGTTTCAAAGAGGGTTTTCTGTGAGACCTTGGCATAATAGTACACACATGCTAGAATATGTACATGGTGATTATACTCAGAGAAGCAGTAAGTAAATAATAGTTGATAACAAGAACTCTGCAAAATAATGAATAATGCACTTCTGATAGATTGGCTATAAGACTGGCATCCCTTTAGGTCCAGGAAATTCCCCACATCCTGTAAGGAGTAAAAAGGGGTTTTGGTTAGGTGGATATTAAAGGGTTTGGTTGCCCCAGAATTGAATAATTATCAATCCCCAATTAAAGAATAACTTCAAGCCAGAATGACTTTTAAGGAAGTTTATTTATAAATGAGAAGAGGAAGATAAAATAAAGAAAATGAGAGAGTATAGGATAAGTAATCTAATACACTAAGTAATTTGCTCAACTCAGGCATATCTCATTAGTCCTCAGTCAAAGGGGGCTCAGCCTTGAGCCCAAGGCTGGAGGGCCCTGGAGGGCCAGAGATAGATGAAGCAGGAGCTTCAGTCACAGAATCTCTTTTTAAAGAGCAGTTCCTTTAGAGATGACCAAGAAGATTTAGTCTTTACACTCACCACGTGCAATTCTTAGGGAAAGATTTAAGAATAGTCTCACCAAGGTTTCAGGTCCAGCACTCCTCCAGGTCCAAATCACAAACAAGAAGAAAGTTACAGGAAGTTGTCACTCTCTTTTAAAGGGGCTTCTTTTGTGTTACTTCCTGTACCTTCTTCTTAGTTTACGTGTCCAATCACAACAGACGCTTTTCTTAGGACTGCCCAGGAAGCAGTCAGTAAATTCTGATTCCTCACTCACTCTAGCACAAGTGGGTCACAGACCTCCCAACTTGTGAATTAAGTGGAGTTGTTTACATTTTTGGTGATTAAATTTGAGACTGAGCAAGGTAGATTTAATCTCAATATCACAATCCCTAAATAGGATCAATATGGACTCAGCAGTTCTAGCATGCAAGCAGTTCAAGTTCTCCTTGGAGCAGGCAAAGGGATGCCGCTCTCAGTTGCATGGGATTTTCAGCTGACAATTTTCTTCCCAAGCAGCAAGCCAGAGTCAAGGGTCTTGACCCTCTTTAGGAAAGTTGGGACATAGGAGTCAATGGGAAATAGAGATGGGGAGGACTAAATCCTCTGTATGAGATGATAGTTTGTCTTTCAGGAAGCAGGATAAATGGCAATGGCAGCCAGCCCTAGCAGAGAACCAAATAACAAACAATATGTGCCAAGCATATACTTTAGTACCAGGAACACAAAGAAATACAAAACCACAGCCCTTACTATCAGGAAGCACCTATTCAAATGGTGTTGACAACATGTAAATAGCTAGGTACATACAATCTATGTACAGAGTAAATGAATGTAATTTGAAAGGCCTTAGTAACAGAGAGGACCTGCAGAAGATCTCTTGCAGAAGATGGAATTTGAGCTGAGTTTTGAGGAAAGCCAAGGAGCTAAGAGGTGGGTGTGAGGGAGAAGAGCAGGTCACGCATGGAGAATAGCCAGGGCAAAGGTCTGGAGATGGAAAACAGAGTAATGTTATCAAGGAAATAAAAATAAGTAAGTGTAGCTAGTTCTAAGACTATATGAAAGGGAATAAAGTGGAAGAATCCTAGAAAGGTAGAAAGAGGTCAGGTTATGAAAAGCTTTAAATGTCAGAAGGCTTTATATTTGATCTTGAAGGTGATAGGGAGCCACTGAAGCTCATGGAGGGAGAGAGAGGGAAAGAGAAAGGTAGAAATGGTCAGAGAATGATTAGGAAATGGTTAGGAAAATCACCTTGCAGTTGAATGGATGATGTATTGTGAAAAGATGGTTTTTGATGATGGGTGACTAGGAGTTTTGCTTTACCTAGTCTAAATACCAATTCTTTCTAGATCAGGGGTCTGATGCCACCTTCCTGATCTTAAGCTAAATGAACTCCGATCTGACTGTGGTTATAATAACAAGGTTTTTTTGAATCACACAAATTGGGTAAGGTAAGGAGAGTGGGCTGTAGGGTTTCCCTAATTTATACTCCAAATCTACCTTTTCCCACCAAACTATGTTTCACAAGATCTCTTCTTTGCTTGTCAAAGCCGAGACTACTCTAACTTCCTCTCTGCCTTGATTTTCCCTTTCTGTCTGTCTAAACCTAGTCTAAGCCCAAATAAATAGAAATAGATTTGGTTTGATTGCAGATGGAGTCTGAATTCAAGTTTGAAGCTGTTCACCTTGGTTAGAAACTGTTCACCAAGGGAACTGAATAGTTCAGATCTAAAACACTGACAAATTGCTGGCAGAGGCTTTCCAAGTAGGAGGAAATGCTGGAAGAAGTTAATAGTTGTCAAATAGATGTCTGGTTGATTTTAGGAATCAGTTCGGTAATTGCAGGTATCAGGAGCTGGCTCAGAAGAGTCTTTCTCCCTCCACAGTTCAAATCCAACTTCCAGAGACCATCCATCTTACAGCATTCCACATATCAAGATTCCAAAATCTTTCCCCTGCCTGCCTTCTGTTCTCTGTGCCTCCACTTCTTGGTTATTTTCCATTTTTTCCAAATTCCCATTTCTCAACTTGAAGCAGAAAGCTCTTGTGGTAGTTCAGGTGAGAGGCTAGGGTGAAGAACAGAAGGAGTTATACAACAGAAGTGAAAGTAGGAAAGAATATTTGGCAATAGTTTGGGTATGTGGGGTGAGTCAAAGTGAGGAAGCATAGATGACACTGATATGATCCAGGGTGACTAGGAGAATGGTGGTGCCCTCAAAGAGTAACAGGGAAATTTGGAAGTGGGAGAGAGGAAGCAGTTTTGTGTAAAAGATAATGGGTTATATTTTGAACATATTGAATTTGAGATGCCAATGAGATATTAAATTGCAAATGTCTGAAAGGTAGTCGTTGAGATGTGACTAGAATGCAGGAGAGGAATGAGGGCTGGATATGATCTTGGAATCATCCCCATAGACATCAAAACTGAACCCATAGGAACTGATGAGATCACCAAGGGAGGTAGTAAAGAGTAAAAAGAAAAGAAGGCCCAGGACTACCTGGGGGGACACCTATGTTTAATGGACATAACATGGATGAACAACCAGCAAAGGAACCTGAGAAGGAATGACCAAATAGGCAGGAGTAGATCCAAGAGGCAACAGTGTTAAGAAAACCCCTAATGAGAAGAGAGAGTATTCTAAAGAAGGGAATAGACAGGGTGAAATGCCACAGAGATCAAAGAGGATTAGGAATGAGTAAAGGATATTAGCTTTGGCAATTAAGAAGTCATTGGTAACTCTAAATTAAAGAGAGAAAAAAACCAATTGATTCAGTAAAATGAAATATTCCATTAGGCAACATGAATCCTCAATATGTTAGAGTAGAATGAAAGCACCATTTTAGAAGCCCAAGACCCACAGCTGAATCCAGACTCAAGTATTTATTCACTTATTATAAACTAATAATCTCTGAGCTTGTTTCTTCATCTGTAAAAAGGCACAAGCAATGGATCTGTGATTTCATTACTATGGGGAAAGTCTGGAGGAAGAAACTCCTTTTACCAATCCAGGTCAGTACCTTCAATACTCATCTTCCTGAGTTTAAATTTGGCTTCAGACACTTACTACCCATGTCACCAGGGGCAAGCCACTTAAATTTGTTTGCCTTAGTTTCCTCATATATAAAATGAGCTGGAGAAGGAAATGACAAGCCGCTTCAGTGTCTCTGCCAAGAAAACCCTAAACGGGGTCCTGAAGAGTGGGACAGAACTAAGCAACAACAAATGTGAAAATAATGCATAAATATAAATTACTATTTAAATATGTTATAGTAGTGTACAGATGGAGAAACTGAGACATAAAAAAACGCATTGATCCATGTAAGATTTTCAGGAGTTTTGAATGAGTAACAAGATGTTGAATATTTTCTCTAAGGCAGATTCTAGACTCCAGACAATTTAGTGGATAGTCTTTAGGAATTGCTGTACCCAAAACACATTCATCATCTGGTGATCAACCTTTTGTTAATGGAACCACTTCTCCAAAGCTAAAAAGGGTGTTATAGATGAGAATCTGAGGTCCAGAGAGGACCTTAGTTTCCAAAGTAACTCACCACAGGTCACATAGCTAGTAAATGTATGAGGTGAGAATCAGAACTCAGATATTCCCAACTCCAAGTGCAGCTGTCTACTCACTATACCATGTTGCATCCTAGCATTCCACCATCATCATCTTTTATAATAATGTTTATATAGAATATATTTTACTATATAGAATTATTTAATTATACATATAATTGCATAATAATTGTTGCTCAGTTGTTTTCAGTCATGTCCAACTCTTCATGATACTAGAGTAGTTTGCCATTTTTTTTTCTAGCTCACTTAACAGAGGAAACAGAGGCAAAACAGGGTTAGGTGACTTGGCCAGGGTTACTGAGCTAGTGGGCCAGATTTATATACTCAGGAAGATGAATCTTCCTGACTTTAGGCTGGGCACTCTATGCACTTTGCCACCTAGTTGCCCTTTATATAATATTAATAATATATATGGATAATAAAAGTTGACTTTTTGCAGTTCTGCGCCACTTAAATCTAATTCCCATGCAAGTCAAGGCATCACCCTTTGAAAACAAAGGACAAACAACAACAATACAGCTAATATTTTAACAGGGCTTTAAGACTTGCAAAGCATTTTGCCAACAGTTCCCTCATTTGATTCTCACAACAAAAGCTGAGAGAGATTAAACTGATTTGTCCAGGGTAGAGAAGCTATCAAGTGTATAAGGGAAGATTTGAACACAGGTCTTCTCGATCCTAAGTTCAATGCTCTATTCTTATGCCACCTTGCTCCCTCTTTACTTTAGAGACCAGGGCTGCCAGTATACTGTGAAAAAGCATGAGAATAGGACCACCAACAATCTTTGGATAAAAAAATGATTAAGGATGAATCAACCCTTTGCAAAGGTCCTGTTTCATTTTGCAAACTGGTTCTCCACTCTCTGAGAACTGCCTTAATGCCCAAAACATTTCAGGAAATTGAATCCAGATGCTTCTTAAACTAGACAAAGCAAGCCCCTGCATGGAAAAGTGTCAACATTTTTGAAAGCATTGAAGATGAGCGGAAAATGAATGTGAATTAGCTCTGTTAGCTCTTCATCCCAAGATGCCTGTAAATGATAGCATACTGGGCTTTTGTGTCTTGTTACAAAAAGAAGGCTAGAGAGGTTACAGTATTACTGATTAATTCTAAATATGAGGGAAGGAAAATTATTACAGAAAATTTCCTTTAAGCAAACTCAATAGAGAATATGTAAATACAGATTTAGAAAACAGATTAAGCCAGGGGGTGATTAGTTGCTTTGCAAAGAGATTTGCCACAGGGTTCTTTTTAAATTGTCAGCACCCCTAAGTGAACTTAAAATAGGATTTAATCATACAAAAATTTGATTCACACATAACATTTTAGGAACACATCCAATGCAACAAGCAAGGTATTTCTGTACTGCAATGTTCTCATGAGCAAAAAAATGTCTTTGTAATGAAATGTGCCTTTCAAATATTATAGGAGTGGATCTTATTTAAAGCTAATCTTATAAATGGACAAATGGTTGTTTCTTTTCCAGTTTTCAGAACCAGGGGAGTAAAAGAAAGAGAAAAGTCTACAGATCATAGGTTAGTGACTTTAACTGATTCCTGTCAAAGTTATTTTTTAACCCTTGATTATTTTACCTAACCCTTATAAGAGGTAAAGTCAGTGAACATCTAGGGAGAAAAGCAGAGCATCATGATTTCATCAAGAACAGTTGGTCAAGCCAGACTCACCTCATTTCCTTTCTTAATAATTTCCTAGTCCAAATAGCTAAGAAAAATATTATAGCTTATTAGAGATATATAGAGTTTAGTTTTTAGTAAAGCATTTGACAAAGTCTGTAGTGCAATTGGCATCCAAGATGATAGAATATAGGCTAGACAATAAAATAGTACAGTTAGCTGGATTTGGATTAGGTTGGACTGCCACGGATAAAACAGAGACAGATGATTGGATGTCAACTTTGAGGAGGTCATTAGTGGAATGCCACAGGGATGCATGTTTGACCCTAAATTCTTGGATCAGTGGCTCAAATAATGACATAGATAATGTCATCAGATAATGCTTATCAAATTTTTAGATGATAAAACTAAAGAGGAAAGCTAACACATTTGGATAACAGTATATAAAAAAAAGTTCTAGTTTGTTAAAAGTGAATGTAAATGTATTTGTAGATGCCTAACTCGGGATCCAACAATTTACTTAATTCAACTAATGCTTCTGGCTTTGGAGTCAAAGAACCTAGCTCTAATCTTGACTCCAAGACTTCTAACAAGTGGACTTGGACAAGTCACTTACCTGCTTTGATCTTATAGTTTCTTCATCTAGAAAATGAATGTGTTGGGTCAAATGGCTTCTAAGATATATTCTAGTTCTAAATTTATGATCATATGTTTCCACTATATATAAGACACTGTGTTTGGGGTTGAGAACAAAAAGTACAAAATGAGAAACAATCCATTTCCTCCAGGAGCTCACAGTCTACTTAGGGATACACTTTAAACTGTAAGTAAATATAAAAATAATGCATTCGATTCTAGTATGATGAAATTAGGAAATATGAGGAATTAGGAAATTAGAAAATTTAAAGGAAATCCTTCCCCCCCCTTGAGAAAAAAGCAACGTTACAAGAATAATATGGGGAATGGACAGTGGTTTATCTGAAAAAAAAATACTAGGGTTTTAATCAACTACATCAATATTTTTTTTAACTCATCATCTGTGTTAGAATTGATACTAACGCAGAATAGAGGTGAGGGCTAGGAAATTGGGGTTGAGTGACTTGCCCAGGAAGTTTATGAGGTCAGATTTGAACCCAGGACCTTTCATTTCCAGGCTTAGAGCTGAGCTACCTAGATGTCCCTCTATCAATATTTCTGAACAGCATGACACAGCAGCCAAAATACCCTTTACAAAATCTTTACCTATCTTGAGGATAAGAAAGTGATACTCTTACTGGATAGCTCATATCTGAAATATTGTGTTCAATTCTGAGAAATACATTTTAGAAATGACACTGATAATAAGGTAGAGAAAGTTCAGAGGAAGGTGACCAGGACGACCAAGAATCTTGATATCCTGCTATATGGAGATTACTTGAACATCTGGGAATGGTTAGCTTGGAAAAGAGAAGAGATGTATGAGTGGGTAGACAGGAGGACATGTTAAGGCAATAATCTTCAAGTATTTTAAAGGTTATCACCTAGAACAGATATTAAACTTGTTTTGCTTGGCTCCAGAGGATAGAACTTGGAGCAGTGTTTGGAAGTTGCAGAGAAATTTAGGCTAAAGATATAGAAAAATTTCCTCATAATTTGAACTATCCAGAAGCAGAATGGGCTAGATAATGGACTTCCCACCCTAGAAATGTGTAAGAAAAATGCTAAATGGTTACTCAATTATGTTGAAAAAGGGGCTTTCATATTGGTACAGGTTCTATTAGATGAACTCTGAGATTCCCTCCAAATCTGAGATTTTCTATACAGACATCAAAGGAGAGAGCATGGCATACACACATTTATATCTACTAATCTACTATGACTAACTCCATGATTGTGAGCTAATCTATTATCCCACTGTGCAAACATGCAATGTTCTTTTCAGTTCCCATTTTTGTTTAGTTTGTTTATTATGACTGTAAAAGTATACTTGAAGAAAAAAAATTTACTTTGATTCCAATAAAATCAGCAAGTATATATAAAGTGCTTATTTTGTTCAAGACAATAAGAATACAAAGACAAAAAAATGAGAAACATGTCCTTCCCTCAAGAAATTTGTATTCTACTGGTTGGTATAAAGAGATAAGTAAACAGATGAATAAATAAATGATCAATTGAGAAGGGAGGGAGAGGTCACTAATAGCTGGTTGGTTGGTCGTTGTTCTCCATACTCAAAGAGGACAAAAATAACAACACTAGTAATATCTTTTGACTTATGCATAAATTGGATTTAAGTGAGGTCAAGTTGTTCAACAAAGTCATTGGCTTTACTTTCTCTTCCAGAGTTATCCAAGTCCAGCAGTAAGACGAAAGCCAAGACATCTGATGATGGCTTCAGATGTAGTATATGACCTTGGCTTCTTCATTAACAACTAGGGAAATCAAGAAAGAGACCTTAAGCTGTACTTCTTAGGTTCATTTTTTCCTTCTTACAGGATTAAGAGGTCACTCCTATGACAAAGATATCTTGATGCATCTGAAGGACTCTGGACCTTGACATCCTCCCTGAGTTATACTCCCCTACATGTATTTATCTTCTCCAATTAGAGTGTGAGTTTCTTGAGACCAGAGATGGTCTCATTTTTACTTATATCACCAGCATTAAGTACAGTACCTGATACAATGTAAGCACTAAAATATTTTTCCATTCATTCACTCATTCATTCAAGGAAACTAGGGATTCTGAGATGCAGAAGTGTGGAGGGAGGGCATATCCAGAGGACACAGTTTATGCAAAGGAATAGTGGCAAGAAATTGAGAGCTGAGTTTAGGGGAAAAATAGTTTGTGCGGAATAATAAAGGTGAATTATGTGCAACACACCTGAAAAGGTAGCTTGGAATCTGATTATAAAGAGCTTTACATGTTAAGCTGTCAATCAAGGAACATCTGGCACTTCCAGGGATTTTCAAATAAGATGTGATTTACAAATAGCAGATATCCTAATCTGTAAAACAAGGGAAGGTGATATAGGTTCTTTCTAGTACACCTTTCAGCTCTAACATATGATACTCTGTTTACGAAACAAATAGATTAAGGGAAAATACAAAAGGAAAGGACACAAGATATCAGGATGGTCTTAACCAGCCAATCAATTCCTGATACTATGAGGAAGGAAGAGGTACCAGTTGTGTTTAGGCTGAGTGTCTGGCTCTAGATTACTAGTTATATATCAACTATTTCTGTGAACATCAGGATATATAAATTCTTGAGGTTCTTGCTTTCTCTGGGCAAGAATCATGTTCTTGAAAATTGCAAAAACTTTCAAATAGATGAAGAATGATTGGTACAACAATGGAGAAAGATGAAGAAGTCTTACCTTGAATAAAGAAAAGTGGAAAAGAAAATAGTAATAGTTGGATGGGCAGAGGGAAAATAAGCACACAAATCACTGTTGGTGGAGCTGTGAATTAGATTAGTCATTCAGGAAAGCAATTCAAACTATGAACAAAAAGTCACTAAACTGTGTATACCCATTAACCTGGTAATGTTACTAATTGGCTTCTACTCTAAAGATATCAAAGAAAGATGAAAATGACCTATATGTGCTCAAGAATATTTATGATCACTTTTGGAGTGGCAAAGAACTAGAAATTAACCCATCAAATAGGGAATAGCTAAATAAATTATGGGATAATCATATAATGTGCTGTAAAAAATGCTGAAGGGAATGGTTTCAATCGAACCTCACAGACTTGAATGGATTAATGAAGAGTGAAGTGAGTAGATCCAAGAAGTGAGTAGATCCAATAATTTAGACAATAACATTTTGTTTTCAAATTTGGAAAGACTTAAGAATATCAACCCAATTATGAAAAACAAGTCCAAAGGATTAGTAATGAAAGTGTTGCCCACATCCTTTCAGAGAGGTATAAAGGAGACATGCATTTTTATCCATGATCAATGTGGGTACTTGTTTTGCTTCACTATGCATATCTGATACAAGGATTTTATTTTTCCTTATTTCAACTCTGGGTGGGGGTGGGGAAGAGGACAAACAGCCATGTGTTTATCAGAATGAAGAAAAATAGAAAAGTGGATCTTTGAAGCATTTTTGTTTCAAAATGCATAGAAGATAACAGAATGGAAGTCAGTCGGAAACACAAAAACGAAGGCTTTAGAGATAACACTGTGAACTTATAAGTTTAAAGAGAGATATTACAGCTGCTCAAAATACAGATGGACAACTTTATGTGACCTCATTTCTCTGTTCTGCTCTTTGTATGGAAATGTTGATCTCATTTGCAGTTTGTTATGTTTTTAATTTAAAAGAAGAAAAAAGAAACGGAAAACAAAAAGAGGAAAGATTAAATAATGAAGGGAGGTAAAAAACAGTATAGTACTTTCAAAGTGTATTGGGTCCTAGATCCTGAGCTAGGAGATTGCTGGAGATTCTGCAGTGGCTAATGTCCAAATAAGTGAGAAAATCAGCAGTAATTCATCACACAATGCCAAACCCTTCAACAAATGATCCCTGAGAGTAGTGCTATTCCATGACACATTCTGATTTAGGACCTAGAAGGATTTAACAATTTTTTAGTACTTTGTTACCACTAGAGTTGGCTAAATCTACTGGTTAGTCATTTTAAGCCCAGGAGTAGTGATAGGCTATTTCAAATGTCTCTTTGGGCGGGGAGGGGGAATGTTTCATAAGGTTCCTAAAGAAATCCTTCCACATTGTTCAAGATGGATTGTATTCAGTAAAGTAGGGGCTAACCCAATGGGCAGCCTGCCCTACTGAGGTTGGGGGTCGGAGTTGGGAGGAACACACCAAAGATCATCTTGACCTGATCCATGGGTAATACCCTGAGGGCAAAAGTTCACAAATAATTTGTATTGGACCAAAAACCCATGTAGGTCTTTCATTAGCCTTGGGCTATATTGGTGAACCTATGGCACACATGTTAGAGCATGCCAGAGGGGGCTGCTCTTCCCCCTCTCTCCATGGATGTCTGAAGACATTTCTCTCATTATCCACACCTCTGCCCAGCAACTCATTGGGAGTGTTTCCTCCCTCCCCTGTCTGGGGTAAAGCAGGAGGCTTACATGTAGTGTGAGGCTTGCAGTTTGGGCACTCAGGCTCTAAAATGTTCACCATCACTGGCCTAAGAAAAGCCTGGATAAATCCAGGGGTTCCCTATGGCTGGGGTCACTTTGCAAGCATTGCACTTAAGCCATAAGCTTTCTGAATCTGTACTAGCTGTCAAACTTTAGTCTTCTGGAGTTTAGGATGACTGTTGCTACAGTTTTATGGTCTTTGGGGTCCGCTTCTTGGGGGCAGGCAGGAGTTTGACTTTCAAAAAATGATTCTGCCATTATCAACTATAAGATATCTATTTGTAAGCCTGACAACATGGTTGTATATCATGACTGTAGCCTAGGTTGAGATGTCAATAATTAAACAAATGCCCATGTAGAGTTATTAGACTCTTGGCAAGCTATTAAGTCCCTATTTTATGTTAGAAATTATGCTAACTGCTGGAGAGATACAAAAAGAGCAAAAGGGAGTGTCTGATCTCAAGGAGCTTACAAATGAATGTGAGACATAAATAAATATATACAAATAAATTATGTACAAATAAAGAATAAATAAGAGAGGAAGAGCATTTTGAATTGTAATATTGAAAAATTAATATTATACCAAACGTAATATGCTAAATGTAATATTTAGAAATTGGTTTGGAAATATAATATTAGTTTAAAAAATTATTGTGGTCACTATTTATAAAATAATTAACCCTTAATTCACGAGGATGATAGTAGCTTTTAACAATATAATTTTAATATAAATGTAGTCTAAGAAAGAAATAAGGAGGGCAGGAAATGAAAAAATATATTTCCTAGCCCACCACCCTAATCTTCCTGGCCCACAAGAGTGTCATCCACTTAAGCCACCAACCTCCTGACAAAGGACCCCTCCTCTCCTCTACAGTCTCATTTCTATATCTTCTTTCTCCATAACACTTCCTTTCCCTGTGCATTGGTCTATCACAACTCAGGAACCAATCAAAGTCTTTGTTTGAAGTGTTCCAGCTATACTAATGGGCTGGTTCAGATGAGCAGAAAGTTCAGAACTATGGGAAGAAGAAGTTCCCCTTACATAGAATTAAAAGAGGTTGGAAAAACCTTTAGTAATAGATGGAGTTTCAGTTGGGACTTCAAAGAAGTCAGAGAAGTCAATAGGTAGAAAAAATAATAGTGAGAGAATTCCAGGGATGGAGGACAATCTGAAAATGCTAATGGATGCTAATGGATAGTTAATAAGTTCATAGAGAGGTATATGCAAGAACCTCACAATGGCAGTCTTAGATGGGATGATGCAGCTGGAGGTTCAAAAAAGGGTTCTTGCAGAAGTGTTTTTTTGAGTAGAGTCTGAAAGATAACAAATTATTCTTTTGTTTTAATTTGTTTTTAATTACCAAGGATTTTTTTCTTTCATTCCCCTTCCCTCTCCAAACCTAGAACAAAAAAATACCCTTTTGTAATAATAAATTTACATGCAAAATCTATATCAGATTGCTTTCCATCTCAGGGACAGGTGGAGAATGAAGAGAATGAGAGAGAGAATTTGAACTCAAATTTTTAAAAAAGAATGTTAAAATTTGTTTTTATACATAATTGGGGAAAGGTAAATATTAAAATAAAAAATTTTAAATAATGATAAATGTGCCTAGTTAAGCCGAACAAATTCCCATTTTGGCTATGGTCGAAAGTACATATTTTTCTGCATAGTGAGTTCAGTACCTGTCTGTCAGATGATGGATGACAAATTCTTCAGTTTTTAAGAGTTATTCATTTTTACAGTGCCATTATTGTTCTACTTCTGTTCACTTCAACTCAGCATCAGTTATACAAGTTTCAGTGAGTAAATCTGGGACAATCTCTTTCATCATTTCTTAAATCACAATATTTCAATATATGAATATATCATAATTTCCTCAGATATTCTCTAATTAATGAACACTCTCATAATTTCCAGTTCTTTGCCACCACAAAAAGAGCTGCTATAAATATTTTTGTCCTTCTGGGCCATTTCCTCTTCTTTTGACATCCGTAGGTTAGTGACCTAGTAATAATATTGTTAGGTCATGCACCATTGTAACTTTTAGTTCATAATTCCAAATTGCTTAACAGAATGACTGAACCAATTCACAAATCCACCAACAGTACAATAGTAAGCCTGTTTTCCCTCAGTCTATCCAACATTTATCACTTTCCTTTTTCAACATTTTTGTCAGTCTGATGCATATGAAGTAGTATCCCAATCAGCACAGTTTAATAGCTTCTTCCAGCTATATATCTATCAGCACAAAAGACATGGATGATAGGAATAATCCAGGTTGACAAGAAGTAAATGCTGAAAGAATGGTGTAGAGTTGAACTGATTCATTAAGAAGTCAAGACTGAGGTGGGGGCTGTTAGGTGGCCCAGTGGATTGGGAGTCAGACTTCAAGACTTAAAGCACTGTTTAAATGCTAGCTTCAATTATTATTATTAATATAAATTAGCTTGAGGCAGCTGAACAGGTGAATCTGAGCCTTAGAGGTTGGGAAGATAGTTTATTTCTTTAATCTTGGTCATACAATGGTTTAGTTCAGTTTTGCTTGTTTGTTATTCAATCATTTCAGTCATGTCCAGCTCTTTGTGACCCCATTTGAGGTTTTCTTGACCAAGATACTGGAGTAGTTTGCCATTTCCTTCTCCAGCTCATTTTACAGATGAAAAAACTGAGGCAAACAGAGTTAACTGACTTGCCCAGAGTCACGTAGGTAAGTGTCTGAGATAAGATTTGAACTCAGGAAACAGAGTCTTTCTGGCTTCAGGCCCAGCCAACTTAGCTGCCCTCTAAAAAAGGAATGACTTCTTTTGTAGTTCTTCAGTGGTTTCCAGTTGTGTCTGACTCTTTCTGAAGTTTATTGGGAACCCTTTGTTCTTAGATTGGAGTTACTATTTCCATAACACCCAAACCATGAGTTGATTGTTTATATTAGACCCTGGCTGATTATAAGAAATTCCTCTTTAAAGATCAGAGAGAACATTGCTTCAAGAACCAACAAAATATGTGTGTCCTCCCCACCCCCATCTGTGGCTTGCCAACTCCTCACTGGACCTTGATTTGAAAGCCTGGTATTTTCTCCTTGGATCTGTCCTTGGCCCCATCAACTTCTATCATGTGACTGACTTCCCACTTCCTAAAATGGCTAGACTTTGGACTCTTGAGTTTTCCCTAATTCCCTTCCAGCTTCTACAGACTTGTATATCAGCTCCGCCCTTTCCTCAAGGTAAAAGAACTGATCTTAAGAGGGTGCTGCCAATAACTTTTTTTTTCTTTCTGGAGGTGAGCTATACTGATTGGTGGGTGAATGAAAAGTCACCTAACATACTATATCTATTTGGCTCAAAATCATGTTTTATATTCAACCAATCACCAACCTTCAAACTAGGGCTCCTACCTGTTGTTCACTTCATCTTGCCATCTGCCTTATACCTATTTTTCCTCTCTTATTGTACCTCTTTCCCCATTTTCCTCCTCTTGATATTGGTACGGTAATCAAATAAAGGGTGTTATTACTACTAGAAAGGCTCCCAATGACTTCTAGAACCAAAACTCCTTCCTTGGCCACTATTCCCTATATGTCATTTACTTCTATTTGAATGGAAGCTTCTTGAAGGCCTGGATTCTTTCCCTTTTGTATTTACAATGTGAGATTAAAATTAATATCCAATAACTCCAAGTATTATATGTGGCATTTAAAATTATTGTAAGCCCTGGGAGACTACAACTCCCAGGACTCCCTTCTACAACTTCCCCCCGACACCTCCCACTTCCTTTGTGGGAGGTGTTGGAGAAAGTATAAAGGAGAGAGTTTAGTGCCTTTTCAATCTCTCAAGCCTGGAGGTTCTCAGATCCTGATCTCTCTCTCTGCACCTTTTCCCCTTTCTATCTACCTCCTAGTTTTTCCTAGACCTTCCCCTTTCTAATTTAAATAAACCTAGCTATTCTAAACCCTAAGTTGTTCTCTGTTGGTGCTGGGACCACTAACTTCCTTTCCCTTCCTCTACCTTCCTCTCTCCTTTCTCCCATTCCATCCAACCTTCCTACCTTCTTCCCTTCACCCTCACATATATTTTATAAGATTTATTAATAATCACTTGAAGTAAAAGAAATAAAAAGACAAAAGTAAAAGCCTGAGTAAAGAGAAGTCTTCCCAGCCATTTTAGCAGGGGTGGGGGAAAGAGAGTGGAGCAGGATTACACACAAACTTTATCTCCAAAACATAAGGACCTAACGTGAGAATGAAAGTGGGATGCTGGGAATTGGAGTTCTGGGGAGCAGATTCTAATTACACAATTCCCCCTCTGATTCCAATGGAAAAATGAGCATGTAGAAATCTCCCAGATTTACATGTCTAGTTTCCCCATGGAATCAGTACACAGTATCCTTAGCACCTAAAACAGTGCCTGACACATTCGATATTTTTTTTTTATCAATTATTTGGACTATGGTAGAAATGCCATATTTATCAAAATTACAAATGACAAATCTGGGAAGGAAAGCCAATACATTGGATAATAGAATTAAAATCACTCACATCTCAGGAGCAGCTAGGTAGCTCAGTTGTTTGAGAGCCAGGGCTAGAGACAGGAGGTCCTGGGTTCAAATATGGACTCAGACACTTATCTGATGTGTGATCCTGGGCAAGTCATTTAACATCCATTCCCTAGACCTTACTGCTCTTCTGCCCTTGAATCAATACACAGTATCGATTCTAAGACAGAAGGTGAAGATTTTAGGGGGAAGAAATCACCCAAATCTCAACAGGCTCAAAATAGCCTCTAGATTTAGAACTGAATGGGCACTTTGGGGTGATTTAGTCCAAATCCTTTGTGCTATAGATTAGGAAAGTGATGGCAAGATGAAATTCTTTGCCCAAGGTCACAGCTAATAAATAACAGAGGTGAGGTTTGAGTTAAGGTCCTTTGATTCTGAATCCAGTGTTCTTCGCCTTTTGTTATTATCTCAACAATCAAAACTGAATACAGTACCTGGATATCAAAAGTCATACAAAATGACTTAAAAGATATAACAACAGAGAAAACTTCATTCTTTGTCTTTCTGATTATTAATATGTTTATAGAGGCATAAAACAGGGAGGTTTATAGCTTACCAAAGCAGCTAGGTAATACAGTGGAGCACTGGACCTGGAGTCAGGAAAACCTGAGTTCAAATCCAGCCACAAACACTAGCTGTATGATCTGGGCAAGCCATTAATTCTATTTACCTTAGTTTTCTTATCTATACAACGAGCTAGAGAAGCAAATGGCAAACCACTCTAGCATCTTGACAAATAAAATCCCAAATGATGGTCACAAAGAGTTGATCACAACTGAACACCAAAAGTATGCTTGCCAAAATTACTAATTAGTATTATGAAGAATATTTAGTACATAATCTCAATGAAAGCAAGATATTTGATGAATTCGTTCAGAAAGTCTTGTTTCTGGATGACATTATTCTGATCCCCTCAAGCCCAATAAGAGTAAAAAAGGTTAGTCACCTTTGACAGGTACAGTGTCCACAACACTCCCTCTGTTCTTTGCCCCTATTTAGACTGTATTTATAGAACTATAGAAGTTTTATCTTAAGATGAAAAGATTAGAGGGGTAAAACTAAGATGGCAGAGAAAGGACATAGACTTGTATATTCTCTACCAAATTAACCTACAAACAACTATGATATAATGCCTCAAAATGAATTCTGGAGAGACAGAACTCACAAAATTATGGGGTAAAACAATTTTTTAGCCCAAAGCAATGTAGAAGACTAGCACAAAAGATCCATTGCACTGGTGTGGAAGTGGAGTGCAGAGCAGGAAACCAAGGTAGGTCCCTCCTCAACAAGTCAGTACAGGCCTCAGAGGCAGCTGGATCAACAGTAAAGGCTTCTAGAATGCCCAGCCACAGATGATAAGGGGAGGTCAGACAAGTGCTCCAAAGGAGATTACAAAAGTCCCTTTGCTGGCTTTGGGTGCAAGACATTTGTTGCATTGCTCATATGCAGATCCAGGTTACAGTCCTGGGTAGAGATCCTAGGATGAGAAGGATCACATGCATACACCAGTGCTTGCAGTCTTAGCAGAGAAGGGGGCCCTGGTCATAGTTTTAGGGTGGAAAAGAGTACCAGGGTAGTATCAAATACACCTCTCCTTATATCATACCACTTTGGAAAAACTAAAAACTTACAGATCCCCAGAGCTAGCTCTGAAAGTAACTGCACAAAGAGCCTAAAACTGAGAACAGTGATCCCATTACCATATGAATGGTACCCAACCATAACAGCTTTTTAAATTAAAAGATAAGAAAAAATCTGGAAAATGAGCAAAAACAAGAAAAAGAAACTCAATATAGTAAGTTAATTTGTTGACAAGAAAGACCAAAACACAAATTCTGCAAAAGACAATGAAGTCAATAGTGCTGCATCCAAAGACTTTAAGAAAAATAGAAATTACTCTCAGCCCAAAAAGAATTAATGGAGGAGCTCAAAATTGTAAAAATCAAATAAAAAAGGTAGAAGAAAAACTGGGAAAAGAAATGAGAATGATGCAAGAAAATCATGAAAAAAGAGTCAACAGCTTGGTAAAGGGAAGTATAAAAATTCTAAAGAAAATAATACTTTAAAAAATAGAATAGGCAAATTATTTTTTTTTTAATGAGAAGGAGGGACACAAAAAATTCACTGAAGAGAATAATTGCTTAAAAGGCAGAATTAGTCATATAGAAAAAGAGGTATCAAAATTCCCTTAGAAAAAGAACTTTCTAAAAAGTAAAATTAGCCAAATGGAAAAGGGGGTGCAAAAGTTCAGTGAAGAAAATAATATTCTAAAAAATGAATTGGAGAAGTGGAAGGTAATAACTCCATGAGACAGAAAGAAACAATCAAAGTCAAAAGAATGAAAAAATAGAAGAAAATGTGAAATATCTTGTTGGACAAACAACTGACCTGTTAAATCTAGAAGGCGTATTAGATTATTGGACTATAAGAATTATTGGACTACCTAAAAGCCAATGTTAAAAAAATGACTTAGACATTATCTTTCAAGAAATTATCAAGGAAAACTGTCTTGATATTTAGAACAAGAAGGTAAAATAGAAATTGAAGGAATCCACTGATTGCTTCCTGAAATAGATCCTAAAAGGAGATATGAAGACTAGAGGGTGTAGGAAAGCTAATTTCAAATATCTGAAGGACTACTTGTTTTACTTGACCCTAGATTTTGGAAGTAACCCCAATAGAGAAATATTTTTAGGGAAATTTTCCAAATAATTAGTGTTGTTTGAAAGTGAAATGGATTCCCTTGTGAAGTAGTGAGCAATCTATCTCTAGAGGTTTTCAAGTGAGATTGGATGAATATTGGATGGCCATGGTAGAGAGGAAAATGCTGCCTAGCATAAAGATGGGACTAACTCATTTCTGAAGTCCCTTGCACCTCTGAGATTCTATAATTAGATTTTTTTTCTGTTTGAAATTGTGTCTTAGAATTTTTTTAATTTGCTCTTATATATGACATATGTTATATTCATAACCTGGGAAATGATGGATGCCACCTTGAATGACAGGGAAGGCAGTTGGAAGACATGGAATGTTCCCAGGTGCCATGAGTCAGGGGCAAATGTTGGTTGGCTTGACAGTATAAATACCCCTGATAGCCACTTGGAGGGCTCTCTAGGTCTCTGGGCTCTAGAGGTCTCTAGACAGGAGTCTCTGGACTGGGCATTCTCTGAGTGGGTGGTGAAGAGAGGCAGGGAGGTCTATGAAGAAGAGGGTAGGAAGAATCTGAATATTTCCTGAAGACTGTGAGAGCTAATGCATCACCAAACACTGGTAGTGAGAAAGCTGAGAGAATAAGATCACCAACACAGCTGTATCAATAGCATTCCCTATTCTCTGGCTTGGCTGTGGCCAGGCTGGGCCAGAGGTAGTGGAGAATAAAGCTCCAGCTTCTACTAGATCAATAGCCTCCAGTCTTGATTGTCAACTAGTTATAGATAATAGATTGATAGGGTCTCCAATCCCCAATCCTTGTCCTATTTATCCTTTCCCTGGTTTTAGATAAAGAGTTTAACAAGTACCTTCCTAAGTGGTCCTTGTATTACTACCCTTGGGGAGGGAGTCAACGCAAGTCAGATATCAAACATGATCCAAGGCAAATCAAAGCCCTATAATAATTTATCCAACCCTAGGTTGGACCTGGGAAGGTTACACATCCATCTAACCTCTCAGGGATCCTCCCTGGGCAACTGTTAGAAAAAAGGAGAAATTACAACAACTATCAAAGGTGATCCGGGTTGGTGTTCCTCCATCATCTTCAGCTAGGGAGAATACAGATAGATACATTCACATCACTGTATATCTATATCTCCTTAGGAATTAGGACCCCCTTTTGTTTATAAGACATATAATTATAATATACATGTAATGTTCTTTAGGATTTGACATAACATCACATTTAGTCATATAGCTGCCCTGGATAGGTGACTCATTGCTGGACCTGAAGTCAGAAAGACAAGAGTTCAAATCCAGCCTTAGATACTCACTAGCTGTGTGACTCCAGACAAGTCATGTAACCTCTATTTGCCTGAATTCACTGGAGACAGAAATGACAAATCACTCCAGTGTCTTTGCCAAGAAAAGCACATATGGGGTCATGAAGAGTCAGAAACAAGTGGACAGCAAATCTTTTTTCAAAAAATAAAAGGTAAGGGATGGGATGAGGAATGAGAAATTCATGAAAAAAAATTTCTATGTAGTTGAGAGGAGGCGGTTCTCCCTATCTGAATGTGAAGCAGAGTACCTGCCTTGGAATTGAAACCACAACCACTTAGTGACAATCTACAGAATTTTCTCCTTTAAGGTTTTTTTTTTCTTAAGGTATGAGACTTTTGAGGTTTGAATCTGGAAAATTAAATATACAACATGAACACAAATGCCACATGCTGGGGGATGGGGAGGAGTGAGATGGGGAATTTCCAAACATGTGGACTTAATTTTTTAGCACATCTAATCCAAGAACTCTTGTACTTCATTTCATCTCATATTTAAGGAACGGAACACAGCTGTGATGAAGGAGAAACAAGTGGTTCCCCATCCTCTTTCTGGTATTAATGTCTGATGCTCCCCAACTCCCTGTGCACTCTTTTCCAAGGATTGAAAATCAAGATGAAGCTTAGCTGGTGTAATTAAGATCAACAGTTCTAGACTGGATCCAACCATAGTTCTCATCATGACTTATCCCCCAATACTAGCGCATGCCACCTGTGGTCTCTGGGGCAGCAGAAACCTTTGTCTCTGGATCAGGAGACACCTTTCAACACAGAGTGGGAAGGGCATTTGCAATGAGGTGACACCAACCACTATTGAATTAAGCTGTTTGCTCCCACTGACCAGATAATTAAAACCTTAAACAGAAGGAGAATTCTGTTTAACAGACAAACAGACATTCATTGAGAGTTTGCTAAGTGTAAGGCATTGTGCTAGGATATGGGGCTAGAAAGGTGAAAAATAAGAAAGCGTCTTTGTTTTCAAGGAGCTTTAACCCTCCTGTGGGCTATATACTCAAAGCAATGTGGCCAAGTGGGAAAAGCATTGACTTTAGAGTGAGAAGGTCTGGATTTCATTTCTATTGATTGCTACCTGTGTGATGTTAGATGAGTTGCTTAACTCCTTGAACCTCAGTTTTCTTATAAGTAAAATGAAAGAGTTATTAACTCTTTCCCACAACTCTAGCTATAGGATAGTACGAAGAAGATTGAGGAGGAAGAAAAAACTAAAAAAGAAGAAGAGAAGAAAAAGAGAAAGTTTCACGAAAAATCTGCTGCATGAATTAAAGTTAAACAATGATTATATAAAATGAAGATGAGAGGGAAATGGAATTGAGGCCTAGAAAAAAATGCACAGTGGTGGGAGACTGAATAGCAAGTTCAGGGAATAGTTCTTTTGTTTTGTTTTTTAAAATCCTTATCTTTTATCTTAGAATCAATACCATATATTATTCCAAGGCAGAAGAGAGATAAGGGCTAGCGAATGGGATTTAAGTGACTTGTCCAGGTCCAGTAACTGAGGCAAGATTTCAACCTGGGACCTTCCAACTCTAGGCCTGGCTTTCAATTCACTGAATCACCTAGCTGCCCCATCCTTTTAGGTTTTGATGTAGCATTCATAAAAGGGAAGTCATGTGAAACAAAGCTATAATGGTAGTTGGGAGCTATATGGTGGTTGGTCTTAAATGCCAGCCTGAGGAAATTATATGTTATCCTAGAGGTAACGGGGAGCCATTGGCAATTTTTGAGTAGAAGAGTGCCTTGGATAGATTATTATGGCAATTATATTGAGGATGAATTGCAGCTGTGAGAGCCTGGGAAGTAGGGAGGCCAACTAAGAAACTCTTGAGTAGACTAGGCAAGGAGGAAGTAGGATCTGAATTAAGGTAATTTCTGTTTGAGTAGAAAGTGAGAGATATAGCGGAGTAGAAAATACCAAATTTGGCAGTTGATTGTAAGATGGTGAAGATGTTAGGCTGGGTATCAAGTATAACTTCAAGCTCAGAAGAGAACAAAATGAGAAGGCAGCATGATACCATAGAAAATGTGTTGGATTTGATGTTAGAAGAGTTGGATTCAAATCCCAGCCTGCTACTTATCATCCTTGTGATTTCTGGCAAGTTATCTAAGAATATATGGCCTCTTAGGGCTTTTCTATCTAGAATTCTATGAAGACTTACACTGATGGAGCTGAAAATGATGATTCAGAAAAAAACTGGAAGAGAAGGTCAGGCATTTATTGAACCATAAAGAGGCTTTTAGTTTACTCCTGCTGATCTTGTCCAAACTTTCCTGTCTCCTCAGGACTTTTTCCTCTCCTTTCCTCTCCTCTTCCTTCTTTTTTTCCTTCCTTCCTTCTTTCTTACACAAGTTCTTTTTTCTCCTCTCTGCCATCTCTCCCCCATCTCCCAGAAGGCAAGTAGTATGATATAGGCTATACACATATTATCATAGAATACCTAATTCATCATGTTGTAAAACAAGACACATCATTTATGTGTGGAGAAAATGCATGGAGCAAATAAAGTAAAGAATGGTATGGTTCAATCTGCATTCTGATGCCATTCATTTCTTCTTTGGAGGTGGATATCCTTTTTCATTATGAGTAACTTAAAATTTTCCTGGACTCTTGACAACTTGATCCTGGATCCAGATTCTATTTTTCTTCTAAAATGGGGACCAACTACACTGCCAGGTTTGATGATGGGGACCCCATATCTGAGCCATTGGTCAGAGTGTCATATCACCAGCCTTGGGGACCTTACCATTGACTGCTGCTGCTAAATTTCTGCATAGGTTTAGAGCTTTCTTGCCTACTCTCCATGTTCCAGGCTTTTCTATATCCTGAACTTATTTTATTGCCTTATTTTCCATTGAGCTGATTGAGGGTTAATATAAAACCCACCAAACTTTATGGAGAGGGGTACCCTAGGAGGTTTTGCCAAACGAGTCTTGGAGCTCCTTCTTTAATTCCTTCCTAAAGATTTCTATTAATATCACTTCTTTCTAACCTAAAATGACTCTTATCTGGTACATCTCATGAATGTTTGTTTAGTCTTGCCCTTTGCCTCACCTCCTCACCACCCTCTGTTTATGCCCTCCCTCCTTAAACTGCCTTGAATTATTCTATATTTTCTTAACATGTTTTACCAAAAAATATTGATGATGTTTTAAGTCTTAATAGCTTAAGCTCCACTAAGACTTTTGAGACTGTATATATGCATATCTTTCTGAATATAATGTAAGCTCCTTGAGAGCGGGACCCATTTCATTATTATTTTTGTATCACTAGAGTCTAGCTTAATACTTCACGCATAGGAGGCATTTAAAAAAATGCTCATTGATTGACTAGTTGATACTTTGTGTTAAGACACAGTTTCTTATAGCCCTTCTAGCATGATCTAAAACTTTGCCTAAAAATTCTGATGAGCCTTTATTAAAATTTTTATTCCTTTCATGTGACCAAGGGCTGCTCTACCCAATTTCCTAGCAAAGGCTAATGTCTGATAATGTTATCAAAAACATTAGAGGGGAGAGGTTGAAGACACAGTGATTATTCCCATAACTTAAGATACCCTGACAAAATAGGTCGACAGATTTCTACAGTGACTATCACAAAAGAGATGGGAGAACTGTCAGAATGACATGCTGACCTCCTTTACTCATGGCCTGGAGCTGAAGCAGTGGCTTTCCTGGCCTTTCTATCCAACCAGCTCCATGGTAGTGATGGTCTGACTATTCCCTATACTCAGTGCTCTTATGGGAAAAACAGGGGGAGTTAACTTAAATATTTATCTGGGTTCAGAAGGGTGAGTAGGAGACAGGAATGGACAATAGTCTGGGACCAAAATAAGTTAGGGAAACTGGCTTTAGCTATTTGGGGAATGGTAGTTGACAGGAATGAAAGTTAGGCCTTAACTGTCACACTGATCCACCTAGCCAGGGAGTCAGAGAAACTGCAAGTAAATGATATTGACAAAAGGGCTTATAAACATGGGTTTAATTAAAGAAAACTATAATCTAAAGGATGGGAATAGGGGTTTCTATACTTCCAGACTATGAGCAAACCATAGGTTCAAGGGAGGGACTTATCTACACTGAACTAAGAACTAAAGCAAGACAGAGCCCAAAGAATAGCAGGACTGAAGTGGGTATCCTCACAGCAGAGTCCTGTCACACTCCAGCGATGTTTCAGCTCTTCCAAGACCACTATCTGTACTCCTTCAGGTGGGTAGATCTGGGAGCTAACCCAGCCCAAGTTAACCAGCAACTCGGGTTGGGATTAATAGTCTCTACCAAAAAATCTCCCACAAGTAGATGACAGTCTCCCTTATGGATCCCAGGAAATCAGGGTACAAACTCCATTTCCTCTGAGGTCTCCCAGGGGTCAGTTACAACTTGCCCCCAACCACCATGGAGTCCATCTCAGAGAGAGAAGCAATACTTCCTCCTTCCCCATTCCACTTAGAATCCTTCAGCCCTGCCTGCTAAGCCTCCTAAATACTCATTTATTATTCTTCCTCACAAGAGTTCCCCACCTTTGCAAAAAGCCAAAATTAACAATATTTTGGTATTTGTGCACTACAAACTAAACTAAAATTCTAACCTAAAATAACAAACAACCTACACTAATTCTATTCTATCTAACACTATCCTACTCTACCCTACACTAGGGATTTTAACAAGGAAAGGTAAAGGGATAAATACATTGAACAATTACATAGTTCAAAGCACAAAGTAACAAGTAACAATGCAAAATTTTCAACAAAATTAACAAAATCAACAACAAATTTGAAATATCAACACAAAAGTCAAAACAAACATCAAACAAAACTCCTATTCTAATACAGAAATATTCTATTCTACTAACTAATAAATGCAAACAATTTTGGAAAATACATTTTAACACAACATTGCATAAGTCTTTACATCAAAATTACAACAAAACATTAAACTCACTTATGCAAATTGCATTCAAATGTTTGCAACTCAGTTAGTATCAAATTATTCACAGAATTTACATTTATACATACATATGATACACACAACACATACATAATATATACATGCATGATATGTATACGTGTACACACAATATACACATCAAATATACATATGTACACCCTTTACATAAATACAAATACTTACACTATAATACAATTTACAATATACTCATTCTATTTACACTTATTTATACATCTATTTACGTTATTTTGTGATATGTGATCTGTAGTATGTTATATGTTCTTCATGTAATCCAATTTTATGTTTATTGTATTTGTACTTTAATGTACATTAGTACCTTATATTATCCTCTAATCTAATCTAATACTATTTCCCTAAACTATTCTAAACTATCCCTATGATATTAGTATATTAGTATAGCTACATCTACCTAAATAACTAGCTAATCTTTGTTAGTAACTAACTATCCTTTGTTAGTACTTACTTATCCTATAGCTAATTCTAATTTTGTTAGTATTATACATTGTTTTATTCCATGAGGAACACAATGTATCCTAACATGTTTGTGTTGTATGTATCTGATTTGTTATGTTGTTCCTTTGCTTTATTGTGTTGCAACATGTTACTGTTGGATGTATGATACTTACCAAAACTTCAGATCTCCTTCAGATCTTCTTTCTCCTTATGATGTTCCATTCCTCAAGGAAATCTTCTCTCCATTTTCTCCTCTCCTTTTCTCCATCTAAGTTCCTGATAGTTTTATGTGCAATGGTGGATGCATATGAATATATGGTGATACAATTTATGTTACCCAAAATACTTCCAAACCATTTATCCAAATTGTCCATGATTAATCCTCTTCTTTAGGAAAATCGTTGAAAATAAAGTTTTTATCAGTTAAATTCATAAATTAATCAATCTTAATACAAAGTCCATAAATCCCGAATCCTAAATCCTCTTCATCCATGCCCTCTTCCATCCAAATGTCCTCTTCCGCTGGAATGGTCCTCTCCTTAATGAACTTTCTGACTGAAGACTCTAATTGACTGAAGATCTCAAATTATACAATTTCTTCTTCTTCATTATTAATAATTTCTATATTTTCAGTATCTATACTGTAAATATGAAAAATGATAAATGCTTGTATAAATATATAATTTAGTATTTTAATTAAAGCCATGCTGATAGATAAATTCATTAGACCACGCGCTTGTAAGCATTCAAAACTGCCGCCACCTCCATTTTGTCTCCTGTTTCCTGGCCATGGCCTACTTGCAAAAGAGACCACTCCCTCCTAACCCACGAGATTTAAGCTCTCCCCTGCGTCAAGACGTTGGAGACGGAAATCAGTTGGACCATGTTGGATCACGGGAAATGTAGTTTT
>NC_058130.1:390440075-390481454 GCF_016433145.1 Gracilinanus agilis
CTCCTCCTCCTCCTCCTCCTCCTCCTCCTCCTCCTCCTCCTCCTCCTTCTTCATTATTAACAAGTTCTATATTCTCAGTGTATATACCATGTACTAATTTAATATGAGAACAATGATACCATGAATCTCTAACTAAAACTTTCACAGAAGATGGTGAAACTAATACAACTATATAAGGACCTACCCAATTTTGTTCTGTTGCCAATGTTTTGGCAATATTTTTCACATAGACCATATCACCTGGTTGAAAATCATGAAGAGAATAACCCAATGGACCAGATTGAATTAATACTCCCATATTTTGTAATTCTCTTAGCCTCTGCTGTAAAGCACTTAAATATGAAGCAATTTGACAATCACCTCCTAAGAGTGATGCATAGATACCTCCTTAGAGTGATGCATAGATAGCCTTACAAGTTTTTGCTTGTAGTGGAGCATGTCCAAAGAGCATCTCATATGATGATATATGTAGATCCACCCTTGGTCTCGTACATAGGTAAAACAAAGCTAGAATATCTGGCCATTTGAGAGGAGTTTCGGCACAGAGTTTCCCAACCATAGTCTTGAGTTCCCTATTCATATACTACACTTGACCTGAACTCTGTGGATGATAAGGAACATGATATTTAGGTGTTATTCCTAGACCATAACCATCCCAACACTGGGCAACCTGAGGATGGGAAGTTGGGAATTAGCTCAATAGGCACAATTCAGAAAGGCAACACCAGGCAGCATCTGATCCCAGTTTGCATCAAGATTCACTTCTCTAGTTCTGGTACATGCTATGCAAAGATTCTGGAGCCTCACAAAACATGACCCTGAACTTAGATATCTGAGATCACCTCATGTTCCACAATACAACTCTAGGGAAGAAATTATTGTTTAGTCATTTTGCAGTTGTTTTTACTGTTGTCTTCACTCCTTTTTTGGATGTTTTTTTTTGGGGGGGGGACAAAGATAATAGAATTGTTTGCCATTTCCTTCTCTAGTTCATTTTACCAATAAGGAAACTGAGGCAAACAGGGTTAAATGACTTTCCCAGGGTCACATAACTAGTAGTATTTGAGGCCAGATTTGAACCCAGGTCCTCTTGTCTCTAGGCCTGACTCTCAAACCTCTAAACCACCTAGCTGTGCCTTTACTATATTCTTCTTCAGTCTAGCATAGATATAAGCTGGTTTGATCCAAAGAAAACCAGCCAATATCTCACTAGCTGGAGTCTTTAAATGTCTCACAGTATCAGCTACTACTTGATTCTGCTTTTTCCTGCAGCCCTGGCTGTGGAAAAATCTCAGGAGAATTTCCCATGAGCAGTACCTGTGCTCTCCCTCACCTCTATGCCCCACATTGCTCTATTCTCCTTTATGATACCAGACACCTGCAGAGCAGAAATGCTACCAGTAATGGGCTACTTGAGCTCTATGGACACTCAGAGAGCCCAAGAAATTACGTATTAACTTAATAAATCAATAAGAGCACCAAGGGCATTCAAGGTCTATCTGGAACATGAATCTAGGATGAGAATTGTCCAACTGGAAGATGAGCAGCGATTTGTTGTGATTTGTGTCAGAAAATATGATATTAGTATAAGGAATCCAGTAATTATGAAATTCTGGGCAAGAAACTGAAGACTTGTGGTGCCTTCACCATTGCCACTGATTGAAGATAGGGACTTCAGAAGAGAAAGAAGGATGAGATATCTGAACCATTGATCAACTTTTTAAGAAGATGCTGTCTGAGACAGAAACTTGGATTTCTGGATCCTATCTTAAGATATGGAAACAATAGGCATTTGAATAGGGATGGAAGAAAATAATGAGGACTAGTGAAAAAATATTTTGCCCAGAATCTTGTGAATCTGCTTTAAAAATATTAAATTTAAAACCAAAGGGATGGAAGAAAATCACCCTTATGCAGAAAAACACAGGGAACAAGTACAAAAAAATTATAAAAATATTATTAGAGAGGATCAGCAATTGACTAAAGGCAATATTTCACAAGATGCCAGCAATAAAACCAATATCCTCAGATATAATACAATTGTACAAAGTATGGATGATAAAGTGAATAAGAGATCTTAAATCAAGGAGATAAATTCAATCTTCTACCTATCTCTAAGCAGGGTGGAACTTATGACTGGAACAAACTGTGCTGTTGTTCAGTCTTTTCAGTCTTATCTGACTTTGTGACTCCATTTTGGGGTTTTCTTGGCAAAGATACTGGCATGGTTTGCCATTTCTTTCTCCAGCTCATTTTACAGATGAGGAACCGAGGCAAACAGGGTTTAGTGATTCACTCAGTTCACATAGCTAGTTAGTGTCTGAGGCTGGATCTGAATGCAAGGAAGATGGGTCTTCCTGATTTCATGTCCAGTGTTCTATCCACTGCACCATCTAGTTACCCAGATCAAACAACAGGAGGAAGTATTTTCAAAAGGAATGGAATAGCTAGAGGGGAAGGGAAGAAGTAGTGCATATTAAGAACATATTCATGTGAGGAAATTCAGGAACCTGAGTGGGAAAACACATTTGAGTGAGGATGAATGGAGAGAGAAACGTAAGTGAAATTGTTATGTAAGTATGCTATGAAAATCAAACCTGGGAAAGTTTAGACAAAAAGTTTAGAAGACATATGATAGACCTCACAAGAGGCATAACATAGTAATGATGAAAGACCTTGATTATCTGGATATCTGCTAGAGTTCACTCTCTGCCTGAACCATATTGGGTGGCAAAGTTACGACTTTCAATGATAATTTCATTCTTCAAAACACAGAAGAAGCAATAAAGACCTATGACAATGTGGTGTATCAGGTTTTTTTCCTTCTTATCTTGTTTACTTATATTAATATAACAGTAAGTCAATAGTCACGTCCTCTTACCGTGATTGTATTGTCTGGGGAGGAGAAAGGAAACGAAAAGAAGGCAAGTGGTTTCTTGGAAGCAACAAATTTCTTAAAAAACACACAGCTGATCAGAAGGGAAAAAAAGCAAGGAAAATTAAAAACTCCCCAAACCCAATAAAGCTAGACTCTCCCTTTGCCCGCCAAAGTTAGCAAAGGATGGACAGATTGGATTCAGATTGAATTCCCTTAGAGGTAAGGCAGCAAAAGGACATACAAAGCTAAGAAATATTCTATTCCTTAAGCTTATGTGAAGCTAGACTGTTTTGTTTGTTACATTTTTTGGAGGGGATAGGCTGAGAAGGGAAAAATACAAGGAATGATCCCTAGAATGCTGGGCTTATATAATCAGAGAATCTACATGTCAGTGTCAGCTTTGCCATTTACTAGCTATTTACCTTGAACAAATAAGTCATGTTAACTTTTGGTGGTCTCTTTCTTTAGTTTACCATGAAATGATGGGATTAGACTAAATGACCTCTAAATTCTTAACAAGCTCTAAATCTATTAATAAACACAAAATTCTATAGTACTTTAAGGCTGGCAAAATGCTTTCCTTATGTAAGGATAAGATTGGTTCAGAAGATGAATCAAGTCACCTAAAGTGATAAGATGCTCGGTTACTTTAATGAGTTGAGGACAAGCTTCAGTAAATCAAATACTTTAAAAACCAAAACCCCAAATCATTTACCCATATAAAGAAATGATAAATCATATATTTTCTTCTGGATTTCTACTCCCACAGTTATTTCTCTAGATGTGAATAGCATTCTTTCTCATAAGTCCCTCAGCATTTTCCTGGATCATTGCATTGCTTTTAGTAGCAAAGTCAATCACATTTGATCGTCCCACAATGTTTAGTTACTGTGTATAATGTTCTCCTGGTTCTGCTTATTTCACTCCATATCAGTTCATGGAGGTCATTCTAATTCCCGTAAAACTTAATCAATTCATCATTCCTTATAGCACAATAGTATTCAATCACCATCACATACCACAATTTGTTCAGCCATTCTCCAATTGAGGGACATCCTCTTATTTTCCAACTTTGGACCTCTTGGTCAGTTTTCTTAACCAATTTCTAAGCCCAAGTTTTTCATTTCTAAAATGGTAATAATAACACTTGCTCTCAGATCCAAGATAACGCCAAGGACTCACAATGAAAAATGCCATCCACTGCCATAGAAGGAATTGTCAGAGTTGGGATGCAGATGAAAGCAAACCATTTTTCACTTTATTTCCTTCATGAATTTTTTCTTGTGTATGCAATATATGTCTTCATTACTTGGGGAAAATGGAAATATGTATCACATCACAACACAACCATAACCTATATCAGACTATTTACCATCTCAGGGAATGGGGAGGGAATGGAGGGAAAGAGATTTTTGGATCCCAAAATATCAGAAAACAATTGTTAAAAATTGTTTCTACGTGTAATTGAAAAAAAAATAATCAAAGGAATAGATATAAGGACAACAATTGTAACACTTGCCAGGATTATTTGGAGGATCAAATGAGGTAATCTATGAAAAGAAAGAACTTTATGAAAGAACTTTAGAGTATTCTAGGCATGTCAGCTATTACTATCAGCATCAGGTAAATTTGATGAATTTATCCATTTCCTCAATTGAGTGACCTTCCTAAGACTTTCTCACTAGCACATAATTTTGCAAATGTTCTCCCTCCATCACCTCTGCCAGGGGCTTTACCCCAAGAAAAGGCACATTCATCCTTTAACCAACTTCAAGATAAATGGAGAGTGAGAACTATGAATTCCCAAATACGAAAATGCTTTACCTAGCCCCAAGCAGGTAGAGTGGGCGCTATTGCTATACTGGCCTTGACAACTTTCATTATTTTGATTTTTAAGGTTCTTGGAACTGTTAAAGGGACATTGTATTTGCTGAGAATGAGCTGTTTCTGAAAAATATCTCCCTGGGTGTGTGCCTTTGTTAACCATATGTTGTCTTCTCATTCCAGTTTCTAGGTCTAAATGTGGGCCTCATTCTGTGAAGGGAAAATAATGATATGTGGAAAAGGCTCAAAAGATACAATTTACAAGCATTGCACTATTTTCTTATTGAAAAGACATGGGTTCCAGAGTAGCTTCCGACACATACTAATTGTTCGACTTTGGCAACTAATTGAACTTCTCAGTGCCCAGGGAACTCTTAGAGACACAAAAGATGCCAAGCTGTATTGGGAAAGGGAGTCTCCTACATCAGTGGCCCAAGACAAATAGGAAATGCATTGAGTTCCTTCAAATCGATGTTTTCTCTATTTTTCTTTTAAGGTCTCTTGTCATGATCTTCACAGGTATATTCAGTTCAGTTCTTTTTTTTTTTTCCAGAAGTGGCATGCTTCCTTCTCTTCAACTTCTTGCTACAACCTGCTAGGGCTCAGGGAGTTGTTCTTTTGCATCTTCCATCCATCATAAGGAATTTAGGGTATTGGGGGAACATAATAAGTTCCAAATTGAATAATAATAATAATAATATCTCATATTTCAATAGAATTTTGGGATTTCTAAAATGTCTTTCTCATGACTACCCTGTCAGATATGTCATGGAAATAATAATATTATAAAACGTAGCTGCCATAGTGGAGTGAGTGCTGGATTTGGAGTCATGAAAAATTATTTGAATCATGTCTCAGACACTTAGTAGTTGTATGACCCAAGGCAAGTCAATTAGTCTCTCTCAGCCTCAGTTTTTATATCTGTAAACAGGTTAATAATTAAGTATTGTTAATTTTTAACTTTTAATTTTTATTAATTATTTTTATTAAGGTTGATAATATTACTTATTAATTATTAATAATGTCATCAATATCTATAATATCATCATCAATAATGATATCAGTAAAATCATAAGGAGGTTAATAATAGCAACTACCTCATAGGGCTCTTATGAGACTCAAATGAGATAATTGAAGGTATGTAAAGCACTTTGATACTTTTAAGTGCTGTGCAAATAAATGTTAGTTATTGTTATTATCTTTTACAAACTCAGGTACTGAAGTGTGGAATAAGTAATGTGCCCATGGTACCAGAAAAAGCATTAGGTCCAAGTCTCAAACTCAGTCTCTAGACCCTGACTCCAGTATTATTTTATTTCTTGGTTTGTTTGTTTATTTTTATTTTTATTATTTCTTTTTACAAACCCTTACCTTCTGCCTTAGAATCAATACTGTGTAATAGTTACAATTCAGAGGAGCAATAAGGGCTTGGCAATGGGAGTTAAGTGACTTTCCCAGAGTCGCACAGCTAGTTTGTTTATTTTTAACATTCATTAAAAAATTTTTTTTGAGTTCCAAATTCACTCCTTCCCTCCAACCCATTGAAAAGGTAAGTGATATATATGTATATATTATATAAATATTACTTATGCATGTAATGATTCTAGTAGTCTTAGATTACACCAATATGTCTCCGATTTAATTGTAGAAATATGAAGCAATATTAGCTGCCTAGTAACAGGGATGAAGGTGTTTGGGTTAAGCAGCTCCTGTTGCAATTATAATTCTGACCTGCATTTGGCATCCTTGGCTACAATGATGGATTTGTGTTTAGTTATCTATTCTAAAGGATGTGTGTCAGAGAGGTGTTTCTAGATGACATACTTCACAGGCAAAATTAAAGTCCAATTCTATGTTCTTTAGTCTAATGGAAAAGGTTCCAAGTTCAGATACTTAAAGATTCATGATGCAAATATAGACACAGTCAAATGCTTGGCACTTGGGTTGTGATGAACGATCCTAGCAACAAATCTGTATGAAAAATGAACTCCAGAATTCAAAACTGTTTAAGGAGACCTTTTTGTAAGATTAACTTTTATGCACAGAGAATAATGGAAGAATTACTCTGGGGTTGCTCCTAGGCAGCAAAATTTTCTCACCATCTGCAAAGTCTTTTTAAAATACCTAATTTTGAAGGGTGGAGTCAGGATAGTAGAGAAGGTACAAGGACCCATTTGTTTTCTTCCAAATTACCCTCCAACAATAATGATATAATGCCTCAAAATAAATTCTGGAGCAGCATAACTCACAAAAATACAAGGTGAAGTAATGTTTCAGTCAAAAACTACTTAGAAGGTTGGTATGAGGGATCTATGGGGTGAAGGTAGAACACAGTGTACTAGGACAGGTCCCATAGAGGCAATAGACTTTTTGCAACTGAAGCATTAGCCAAAGCTTCCAGAACTCTCACCCATAGTTGGTAAGGGGAGACCAGACCATTGATCAGAAGGGTATATAATATGGGTCCTTTTGCTGGCTCTAGGTGCAAGACTCTTGTTGCATTTCCCATACATATAACCAGGTCTCAGCCTTGGGGCACAGTCTCAGAGTGAGAAGGAACCTCATTATATACCAGCTCTTGTAGCCAGAGGAGAGCAGGGGACCCTGATTACAGTTCCAAGGAGAAAAAGAATGCTTAGGGTTATTCACAGACCAGAGCACAGGCAGGAAGAGTATTAGACACATTTTTCCTGATGATACCACCTTGGAAGAACTGAAAACTCATAGAATTCTAAAGCTATCTCTGAAGGCAGCTGCTTAAAGTACCTGAAACTTGGAATGGTGTTCTCTTTACCATTGGATCGGAGCCCAAAAATAATAGATTTTCTTTTTTTAATTAAAAGAAAAGAAAAAAGGATGGAAAATAAACAAACAACAGCAAAAAAAAAAAAGAAAAAAGAAACTCAACATATAAAGCAATTTTGGTAACAGGAAAGACCAAAATAAAAACTCAGAAGAAGACAATATCAATACTGCTACATCCAAATTCTCAAAAAAATTAATTGCTATGAAACCCAAAAAGAATTAATAGAGGAGCTCAAAAAGAATTTTAAAAATCAAATTAGAGAGGTAGAAGAAAAATTAGGAAAAGAAATGAGAGTGATACAGGAAAATCATGAAAAAATGGTCAATAGTTTGGTAAAGGAAGCACACAAAAAATACTAAAGAAATAACCACCTGGGAAAAGAGGCACAAAAAAATCCAAAGAAGAGAAGAGCTCTTTAAAAAGCAGAATAGGCCAAATGGGAAAGGATATACAAAAATTTCCAGGAAAAAAAAAAAGCTTCCTGAAAGACAGAATTGGCTTTTGGAAAAAGAGGGACAAAAATTCATTGATGAAAAGAACTCTACAAAGTAGAACTAGCCAAGTGAAAAAGGAGGAATAAAAGCTCAATGAAGAAAATAATTTCCTAAAAATTAGAATTGATCAAGTGGAAGCTAATGGCTCCATGAGATATCAAGAAACAATCAAACAAAACCTAAAGAATGAAAAAATAGAAGAAAATGTGAAATAGCTTGATCCAGGAGAGATAATTTAAGAGTTATTGGACAACCTGGAAGCCATTAAAAAAAAAACATCTTAGATAGCATCTTTCAAGAAATCATCAAGGAAGTTCCAGGTTAAGATGGCGGCAGAGTAAAAAGCAGCTGCTTGACCTCTCCTAAACCACGCATATAGGACTACTCAAGAAGACATAAAAACAAATCTAGATGAACAAAGGGACCCCCACAACAGGGTGAAGCATTGAAGGTATGTGGAAACGTGGCATTTCCATGCTATAAGGGGGTGAAATAGCTCTTACTAAAATGTGAGCTGAGCAACCCCTTTCCACCTCCCCACCTACAGTGCCAAAGCCAGTGCAAAAGACTTAGAGTAAGTTTGGGGCACCCATTAAGTCCTTGACAGCTACCTGGGGTCACCAGGGCCTGTTCCTGAGAGCAGCAAGACTTAAGACCCCAAGGGGCTAAAAACCACGTGGACTTTGAACACAGACCCTGAGCACAGGTGCGGTTGCAGCTGCAGACACGGATCCTGAGCGTAGGCGTGGACTTTGGGTGGGGAACCAGTGCAAAGGGGTGCATGACTGTGGAAGCAGCACCCTGAGACTGTTAAAGGAGCTTCAGGCAGAGGAACAAGCAAGGGGACCCACCAGGAGGCTTGACCCTGAGAACAACTAGACCTGAGACCTCAGGAGCCCAAAGAGCGCAGACATGGGCATGAGGATAAAGCTGAGAGGGCACTGGGCTAACAATGTCAAGCCCCCAGAAGAGAAAGACCAAGAAGAAATCTTTAACACTCAACAACTTTTACACAAAAAAAAAAAATCCAGACAACAGAGCAAACAGCAGAGGAGAACAAACAAGTGATCATATCCAAACCTTCCCAAAAAAATGAAAACTGGTCACAAGCTATTGAAGAGTTCAAATCTGAGGCAGAATTTCGCAATTAGAAAGTAAGGCTCAGAAATCAAATGAATTGATAGGCAAATTGAAGACCAGAAATGACCAGCTGGAAGCCTTGAAGAACCAAACAGACCAGATTCAAAAGGAAAACCAAAAGATTATAGCCGAAAACCAGTCTCTAAAGGCTAGAATTGGGCAATTAGAAAAAGATGCCCCCAAATCAAAAGAATTAGTAAGCAAATTGGAGACCAATCAAACAGCTGGAAAACAGGATAGACCAAATCGAAAAGGAAAATTAAAAGAATATAGCAGAAAACCAGTCTCTAAAGATAAGAATTGGGCAATTAGAAGCCAATGATCTCTCAAGACAACAAGAACAAATAAAGCAAAGTCAAAGGACTGATAAAATAGAAGGAAGCATGAAATATCTCACTGAGCAATTGACAGATCAAGAAAACAGGTCTAGAAGAGATAATCTGAGAATCCTTGGTCTTTCTGAAAAAGCAGAAATTAATAGAAATTTGGACTCCATACTAAAGGAAATTATTAAGCAAAATTGCCCTGAAGTTCTACAACATGAGGGCAATATAGACATTGAAAGGATCCATAGATTGCCCTCTACAATTAACCTTGAAAAGACAACCCCCAGGAATATAATAGCCAAATTCAAGAGCTTCCAAGTAAAAGAAAAAAATTTTACAAGAAGCCAGAAAGAGACAATTGAGATATCAAGGAACACCAATCAGGATCACACAGGATCTGGCAGCCTCCACACTATAAGACCGCAAGGCTTGCAATATGATATTCAGAAAGGCAAGAGAACTGGGTCTACAACCAAGGATCACCTACCCATCAAAACTGACTATATACTTCCAGGGGAAAGTATGGGCATTCAACAAGATAGAAGATTCCCAAGTATTTGCACAGAAAAGACCAGGACTAAATAGAAAGTTCAATATCCAACCACAAAAACCAAGAGAAACATGAAAAGGTAAATAAGAAACAGAGGGGAAAGAAAGAAAACTCTTGTTTTTTTAATTTGCCTCTTTTTTTTTTAACCCTTGTACTTTGGTGTATTGTCTCGTAGGTGGAAGATTGGTAAGGGTGGGCAATGGGGGTCAAGTGACCTGCCCAGGGTCACACAGCTGGGAAGTGGCTGAGGCCGGGTTTGAACCTAGGACCTCCTGTCTCTAGGCCCAACTCTCACTCCACTGAGCTACCCAGCTGCCCCCTAATTTGCCTCTTTAAGGGCTTTAATAAGACCTAATTATTTGTATTCCTATATGGAGAAATGTTACGTATAATTCTCTGTAGTGAACTCTATTCACTATTATAGTATCCACTGTTATAGTAATTAGAAGAATTATTCACAAGGGGAGGTTGGAGTACTAAATGGTCTAACATGATAAAGGGGTGGGTGGGAAAGAGGGGGGTGAATAGTAGAGGACACCAAGGGAAACTTGAAGGAATAAGAAAAATAGGATATTCTATTACACACAAAGAGGCCATAGGAAGTGGAGGGGATGAATACTATTATAAGAAGGAGAGGAAGAGGGCATTAAGAGGTAATATTTAAACCTTACTCTCAGTGGAATTAACCCTGAGAGGAAGAGTAGCTATATCCATTGAGATATAGAACTCTATCTAAGCCTACTGAGAAAGTCAGAAGGGATAAACCAAGGGGAACAGAGGAGTGGGGAGGTCAAAAAAGGGAGGGGAGGAGAAGGGAGAGGGAATTCATTAGGCCTTAAAAATAAAAAGAGGGGAATAACAAGGGAGAGGGTAGAAAGGGTAGTAAATCAAGGGAGGGGACAAGGGTTACTGGTTTAAAACAAATCACTGGTTTAAAAGGAAATAGCCTAAGAAGAAGGAGTTGTAATAAGGGAATTTTAGGCAGTGTAATAAGAGGATTAGGCCATGTGATAAGATATTGGACTAAAGGCTGGAGGTAATCAAGGGAAATAAGGCAGAGGTATGATTGGAATAGAGGAGAAGGCACTGTGGATAGGGGTTTGTGAATCCCTAAGGCAGTAAAGTGAATAAGGAAGGTATAATGGTAAAAGTGGTAAATTAAAGTGATAGGAGAAGTAAGGGAATGGCTGAATTTAGGGAATATAAATACGGAGGTATAAAGAGTTACAAGGGAGAGGATGAGGTATTTTGGGCAAACAGCTACAGCCTGGGAGAGACTAGGACACAGGCTTGAGACACTAAAGGGAAACAGACTGAGCCCTTTAGTAAGAAGGGCACTTCTACAGACAAAGGTTAGGGCTAGCCAAGAATGGCTTGAAACTGACTAGAGGGCTTCTAGTCAGTTTCTCAGGTTTACAAAGGAACAGTTCAGAGGAAGTATTAAGATTGCACTTCCTCCAAAATGGACACCTCCAACTCCCTTCACGACTCAGAGACTATAAGATTCCTTTTTTTCCCTTCTCCCTCTCTTATCAATCAACTAATGAAGTAGCCAAAGGTTTTGATTAAAAGACAAACTGGGTTTATTGATTTTAAGGGTTGATTGGAGAGGATAGAGGATACAAGGTAACCCTAACAGCCGCCTAGAGAAAGCTTCAGGTGGGGAGGGAGACAGGAACGTGAAACTGAGAAAGGACCTGCCTTAACTTAGCTCTCAATAGGGTTAGGAAAGTTGGATACAATGATTCAATAGATAATTTGTAACAAAGGTAAGCCCTATTTGACTATTTAAAACTATCAAGTTTAAAACAAACACTCCAAACTACCCTCCTTTCAAAACCCTCACAGAAATTCAGGTAGGGAAGGAAAAATGAAGATGGGGAATAAGGGAGGTTAGGAAGATTCAAAGGAAATAACTAAGCTAACAATTTTTAAGAGGAAAACTGCAGAATATAGGCCCGGTTTCAATCCAAAGAAAGAGCTCAGGTTGACCCTGCTCCTCTCCACAAGTTCCCAGGGTCAACTGACTTTTCCTCAAGATTCCAAACCCTATCAACTGTTAGAAATTCTCTGCAGCAAGGCTTTGTGGGGCTGACATGTTGCACTACAGGGTAGAACTAAGAGAGGATACCAAAATGTTGGGGAATACACAACTGATAATTATAACTCTGAATGCAAATGGGATGATTGATTATACTAAATTAAAAAGCTTATGTACAAACAAAAACAATATAACCAAAATCAGAAGGGAAACAACAAATTGGGAAAAAAAATCTTTATAACAAAAAACTCTGTGAGGGGTCTAATTACTCAAATATACAAGGAGTTAAAAACAATTGTATAAAAAATCAAGCCATTCCCCAAACGATAAATGGGTAAGGGACATGAATAGGCAATTTTCAGATAAAGAAATCAAAATTATCAATAAGCACATGAGAAAGTGCTCTAAATCTCTAATAATTAGAGAAATGCAAATCAAAACAATGCTGAGGTATCACCTCACACCTAGCAGATTGGCTAAAATGAAAGAAGGGGAGAGTAATGAATGCTGGAGGGGATGTGGCCAAATTGGGACATTTATGCATTGCTGGTGGAGTTGTGAACTGATCTAACCATTCTGGCTGGCAATTTGGAACTATGCTCAAAGGGCTATAAAAGATTGCCTGCCCTTTGATCCAGCCATACCATTGTTGGGTCCGTACCCCAAAGAGATCATAGATAAACAGACTTATATGAAAATATTTATAGCCGTGATTTTTGTGGTGGCAAAAAACTGGAAAACGAGGGTATGCCCTTCTATTGGGAAATGGCTGAAGAAACTGTGGTATATACTGGTGATGGAATACTATTGTGCTAAAAGGAATAATAAACTGGAGGAATTCCATGTGAACTGGAAAGACCTCCAGGAATTGATGCAGAGTGAAAGGAGCAGAGCCAAAAGAACATTGTACACAGAGACCAATACACTGTGGTAAAATTGAATGTAATGGACTTCTGTACTAGCAGCAATGCAATGATCCATAACAATTCTGAGGGACTCATGGAAAAGAACGCTACCCACATTCAGAGGAAGAACTACAGGAGAGGAAACACAGAAGAAAAGCAACTGCTTGAACACATGGGTTGAGGCGGACATAATTGGGGATGTAGACCTGAAACTAATACACCAATGTAACTATCAACAATTTGGAAATAAGTCTTAATGACACATATTAAAACCAGGGGAAATGTGCTTTGGCTATGGGGGAGAGGGGGAGGTTGGGGGGTGAAGGGGAAAGTAAGAACATGAATCATGTAACCATGATAACTTTTCTAAAAAATAAAAATTATTAAAAAAAGAAATCAAGGAAAACTGCCCTACTATTCTAAAACCAGAGGACAAAACAGAAATTGAAAGAATCCTATGATCACCTCCTGAAAGAGTTCCCAAATTAATAACTCCCAGCAATATTATAGCCAAATTCTAAAACTCCCAGGATAAAGAGAAACATTGTAAGCAACCAAAAAGAAACAATTCAAATATCATGGAACCTCAGTGAGGATAACACAATACTTAGCAAAAACTTTTACTTTAAAGGAACAGAGAGCCTAGAATATGATACTCCAGAAGGAGCTAGGACATCAAACAATAATCACTGACCAAGCAAAACTGAACATAATCCTTCACGGTTAAAAAAATGGCTATTCAATGAAATAGAGGACTTCCATACATTCCTTTTTTCCCCCCAAACATTCCTGATGAAAAGACCAGAGTTGAATAGAAAATTTGACTCTCAAATACAAGACTCAAGAGCATCATAAAAAAGTAAACAGGAAAGAGAAATAAAAAAACATTTAATAAGGGTCAATTGGGTAAATTACTACATGAGGAGATGATTCTTATAACACTACATAAGTCTGGCAAATAGAATGAAAAGTAATACACAGTTCAACAAGTGAGTTGAAAATGATGAGGTGATATAAAAAATTAAATTAAATTAAAGTATGAGAAAGAAGAATACATTGGGAGGAAGTAGAAGGGAAAAATAGAATGAGATAAATTATGACACATAAAAGAGGCATGAAAGAGCATTCATAGTGGCAGTGAAGATGACAGAGGTGGGGTGGGGAGCATGTGAACTTTATTCTCATCAGAATTGGCTCAATGAGAGAATTGTAAGGGGGAAAAGGTTTTTTTTTTTTTTGTAAATATATTTAAGATTGATCACCAGAGGACTGAACAATTATCAATCCTCAATTAAGAATAATCTCAAGTCAAAATTGACTTTTATGAAAGTTTATTTAAAATCAAGAACAGAGAGAGGAAATAAGGAAATAAGAATTTAACACAGTAGGTAAATTACTATGATCCTCTAATTAATCCAGGTAGATCTAATTAACCCTCAGCCAAGAGTCAGAGGGCCAGAGGCCCGGAGGTTCTATTAAAGGGAAGTTCCTTAAGAGAAGTTCAGGAAAATTCAGTCTTTAAACTCACCATGTGGACTTGTAAAGCAGATATTGAAAGCAGTATCACCAAGGTCTCAGCGTTCCAGCCAGCACTCCTCCATGAACCAGAAGAGTTCCTTCACCAGCTGCCTTCTTCACCAGAAGACCCTCTCCTTTTAAAAGGGTCACTTATGCAACACTTCCTGTGCCTCCTCCCTAATTTGTGTGTCCAATCACAATAAACGCTTCTCATAGTACTGCCTAGGGAGCAGTCAGTTGATTCTGATTTGTCACCTACTCTAGCACATGTGGGTTATGGACCTCCCAGAATTGGAGGTGCTCTCACCTTTGGTGATTAGATCTAAAGATGGGCAATGTAGACTTAATCTAATTATCACAGAATTGAGTATAGAAAGCTATCTTACCCTATAGGAAAGTAGGAGGGCAAGGGGATAAGAGAAGTGGGTTGGGAGCAGATAGAAAAGAGGGCAAATTGGGGGAGGTGGAGGTCAGAAACTAAACTGGGGCAAATAGAATGAAAAGTAATACACAATAACCATAATGGTGCAAAAAACTCTCTAATAAAGGCCTCATTCCTTAAATACATAGAGAAATAAATTGAATATAAGAATACAAGTTATTCCCCAGGTCAAAGGATATGAACAGGCAATTCTCTCAGGCTGAGTAATTAAAGTTCTCTATAGTCATGCAAAAAATGCTCTAAATCACTATTTTTTAGAGATATGCAAATTAAAAAGACAGAAAATAAAAATGACACATCTTGGAAGGGATATAAGAAAGCTGGGACATGAATGCATTGTTATGGGAGTTGTGAACTAACAATCATTCTGAAGAACAATTTGGACCTATTCCCAAAGGGTTATAAAACAGCACATACCTTTGACCCAATGATACCATTACTAAGTTTGTAACCCAAAAAGATAAAAAAGCAAAAAGGGGAAGGACCTATATGCACAAATATTTAAAGCAGCTCTTTTTAGGAGGGCAAATATTTGGAAAGTAAGTGGATATCCATCAATTGTGGAATGGCTGAGAAAGTTCTTGTATATGATTATAATGGAATACTATAGTGCTATAAGAAATGACAAGCAAAAGGAATTCAGAAAAGTCTGGAAAGACTTGCATTATCTAAAGAGTGTAATAAGCAGAACCAAGAGAACACTGTATAGTGCCAGAAATACTTTATAATGAACAACTGTGAATAACAACTAATCTTAGCAATACAGTGATCCAAAATTATCCCAAAGGATTCATGATAATAAAAAAAAGCCATCTACTTCCAGAGAAAAAGAACTGAGTTTGAATTCAAACCAAAGCAAACCTTTTTATTTTCTTATTTTTTTCCCTTTTTGTGTTTCCTTCCCCCAAAAGAATTAATATGGGAAAATGTTTTACATTATTGCACATAAAAATCTACATGATAGGGGGCAGCTGGGTGGCTCAGTGGATTGAGAGTCAGGCCTAGAGACGGGAGGTCCTAGGTTCAAATCTGGCCTCAGACACTTCCCGGCTGTGTGACCCTGGACAAGTCACTTGACCCCCATTACCCACCCTTACCACTCTTCCACCTAGGAGCCAATACACAGAAGTTAAGGGTTTAAAAAAAAATCTACATGATATTGCTTACCATCTCAAAGGAGGTGGGGGATTAAGAGCAAGTGAGAGAATTTGAGACTCAATAGTCTTTGGAAAATGCTGGAAAATTGTTTTGTATGTATTTGAGGAAAAAAATCAAATTATATTAATAAAATAAAATACCTAATTTTGGGGGGCAGCTAGGTGGCTCAGTGGATTGAGAGCCAGTCTTAGAGATGGGAACTTCAAATCTGACCTCAGACATTTCCCAGCTATGTGACATTGGGCAAGTGACTTAACCCCCATAACCTAGCCCTTACCACTCTTCTACTTTGGAACCAATACACAGTATTAATTCTAAGATGGAAGGTAAGGGTTTAAAAAACAATAATAAAATATCTAATCTTTAAAGAAGCCTTTTCTGACAGTTCTATCACAAGGCACACAAATTTGGTTGATGATTAATTTATAAGCACTGGGCATGGATCTCTTCACTGAGTGGATCTGTTTCAGGGCAGCAATGGAACAAGGACAACATTAGTCTGGAAAGATTAGATCCAGATTTTAAAATAAAGGGGAATCTCAGACATTTCCTAGTTGTGTGACCCTGGGCAAGACATATAACCCTCAATGCCTTTTCCTTACCACTCTTCTGCCTTAGAACCATTACATAGTATTGGTAATGGGTTTTAAAAAAAAAAAGGTAAATGGGAGGAGGTAGTATATACTATAAGTGAGGGTAGTCAGTGGTGTAGTACAGAAAGAGGGGGTCCTGATAGTTTTTTCAAGCTTTGGCTGAGTTCTGAAATCAGTTAGGGGTTTGGAATCTTGAGGGAGAGGAGTCAGTTGGTTTTGGGGAATCTTGTGGAGAGAGTTTCTGACCAGATGAGCTGCTTCCTTGCCTATCTGTAGAATTGAAATTTAGTTTAGCTTTGAAATATTTAAGAATTGTTAGTTTAGATAAACCCTTTGTATCTTCATTCCCTATATTATTTCCTACCTTCCTTCCCTTCCCTTATATGTCTGTGGAGTGAATAAGAAGAGTAAACTAGAGAGTAGTTCAAATCTGTGAGGGGTTTAACTATAATTTGACAGTATCTCATCTAAAGAAATTGGTTAGTCATCATTTTATTCCCTTTAGACATCAAGAGCATCTTGAAAGTTGAGCTAAGGCAGGACCTTGCTTAGACTCCATCTCTGCCTCCCTTCCCCCACCTGAGGTTCCTGTGAACAACTGTTAGGGCTTCCTCAATCCACTTTCCTGACAAATCATCCTTAAAGATAATATATCCTTTTGTGTTTCAACAGACCTATTAGTTAATTTTTCAGTTAGTTATTAAGAGAGGGAAGAAGAGGGAAAGAACCAACATACTCTGGGCTTGAAGGGAAGCCGGGTATCCATCTTGGAGGAAGGTGTAACTTCAAAACAAGTCCCTTCCTGTGAAATTAACTAAAGCCTGTAGTTAATTTCAGTTCAGTCTATTTCCCTCAGCTTGTGTTTAAATCTAAGTCCTAGTCTATAAGCCCTGCTGTTCTTTGCCTGTTTAGATTAATTCTCCCTCTCCCTGAAGATCTTGTTCCTTTCAGTGTTATACTCCTGACTTCAGCCCTATAATATCCTGAATCTCCTTATTCCAGCCTACCTGTAACCTAGATTACCCACCTAGCAAGTCCCTGACAACCTCCTTTCAAAATTCCCTTGTACCACACACCTTTCCTCAAATTATCCCCATTACAGTGAGTAAGTCCAGGAAAGTCAATTAAGCCAGAGGGGAACAAGAAATATTTTGAATCTGTGTAAGACCTGAAATCTCTGTCTCCCTATAAGAGATGATGGGCATTTATTTTGTGCAGCTACTCAAAGATAAAAGGAAAGTGACTGGGGAATGGGGCCAGGCAAACTTTAAAGTTCAGACATATTCCAGAAGTTCAGGAGGGAGGTTAGCCATAATTTCTCCTTTGAACTCCAGTTGCCTGTTGGCTGTCTTTATCCAAGGGTCCTCCCAGTCCCTCAGTAGATAAAGTGCTATCCCTCGAGTCAGGAAGACTCATCTTTCAGAGTTCAAGTCTGGTCACTTAACCCTGTTTGTCTCAGGTTCCTCATCTATAAAATCAGCTTGAGAGGAAACATCAACCACTCCAGTATGCTGCTAAGTAAACCCCATATAGGGTCTGAAGGGTCAGACATGACTGAAACAACAATGACCAGCCCCTCAAACTCATCTCCACAAAAGAACTCAAAGGATCCTACTGTAGAGCTGGAAGGAACCTCAAAGCCAATCTTGTCTAACCCCTTCATCCTGTAGTTTAGGAAACAGAAACCCAGGGAAGTTCAGTGATTTTCCCCAGATCATATAGATAGAAAACATTAGAGCTGAGACCTGAACCCAGGTCCTCTGGCTCCAGAAGCAAAACCTTAGTGCCATCTCTTGCACTTAATAAATGTATTTTGTACTGTTTCAGATTGGATTCTGATAAAAGATTCCTTATTCTAGAAAGCTTAGTCATATTTTATTTTCCTGAAACTTGACTCTAGGTTGTTACTTGCTAGTATCTCCTCATATTATCCAAGTCCTACTAGTTATCTATCTCATATTTGCTTTAAAATACTCCCTCATCATCACAGAATTTTGTGCCAGGTCTATTTTGTAGGTTTATCTCTGTTTTCAGAGGAAACATCTTCATAATACAGTATCAGAGCAATACAATTTTGTGGCAAGATTGTTGCTCCAGGAGTTCAGCGGCTTGAGTTCTAGTCCTAGCTGTGCCACTCTCTCTGTGACCTTGGGCAAACGCCTCAATCCTTACAGGACTCATTTTCTCCTCTATAATAGGAGGGAGATATATAAATTTTTGACAGTTTGGGCATTCTTTACACAATATATCGTTACCAAGAGTTCTGAGCTCTTCGAAGGAAAGATTCAAGTCCAAAAAACAAATAACAATGGAACAGGGAAGTCTCACTCATTACTCTGGAGGCAGTCTATATCCAACCAGAAGAGCTATTGAATGAAAAAGTATGAACAGTTTTTCTGTTTCAAGGGAACAAGTGGGACCAATCTTGAGTTGCAGTAAATGGAATTTAAATGAGATTTTAGAAAAGTTTTTGAGACACTGCAGCATGTTTGTTCCCAAGGACATTTTAAAGCCTCCTCCTCAGGATGCTGCAAAAAAGGAAGGATGGGCTTGTTCTTTTTAGGAGAGACTTCAAGAAGCAACCTTTCGAATCTCATATTTTTAGGATTCCTTCATTATATCTGCAGCCACTCATGGATGACTCCCATCTAGTCCCTCATTAAAATGACATCAAGACTCTTTCAGGATATTATTCCTGTGGTGTCCCTCCTCCCTCACACTCTAAACTTTTCCCCAGTTAATCAGTTAATCATTGCCAATCTCTTGTATTTTTATCCCTTGTAAACATGTATTCACGTAAAAACCAAATAAGAACATCAAAAAACAACTTGTTTATCATTTATTTTTGAAAAAAATTATTGATTCAGTGGAAAAGTGCTTGATTGTGGCTTCAGATTCTGGCACTGCCACTTATTAACCACATGAAACATCAGTTTTCTCATCTGTAAAATGAAGGAAACTTACCTACTTGCTGTCCCCTGCATACAACATTTACTGCCTTTTTTTCTTTGCCCAGTTTATCTCTCATGCCTGGAATGTTCTGTCTCTTCATTTCTGCCTCTTGGAATTCCTATCTCCAGGCAAGGCTCAGCTCAAGTGCAAGCTCTGAATAACTCAATTATTACTCATCATAATAGATTATATATATATATAATTATATAATAGAAAATATAATTATTACATATAGTCATACTTATATAACCTACATCATAATAACCTATATCATAATATATAATTACATGCTATACAACCTATATAACATATAATTATAATTGCTTAATAATTGCTCAAGTGCAACCTTTCATAATTCTACTTGCTCATGATCCCCTAAAATTATTTTGGATTGACTGTGTATATCTTTTATGTTTATTTAGTTGTGTACATGTTATTTCTTCCCAGTAGATTGTAAGCTCCTTAAGAGCAGGACCACCTACATTGTGTACATATGTGATTATATACGTATACACACATATAAATAAATATACACATTTGCTTTTGTTTTTATAGGCACTTAATACATCTTTTCAAATTAGCCAAAATTTAGTTGAATAAAGGGTTCGAATTTGATGAACTCTATATCTTTGGCTCTGTGATAGTCCTGTAATCCTCATAGTCTGTCAGCAACTTTAGGGTAGGGGCTTTTTCAGTCTTATCCTTATATCTTTAGTGCCTAGCATATAGTGCTTTGGGGTATAATAGGGTGTTTAGAGAGAACTAGCACCTCTGGTGTGAGGGCTTGCTGAACCCTTTTCAGGGCTATTCATCCATCTTTGGTGACCACCTGTCACTCAACTCTTACCTGTGGCTCTAAGAAGATGTAGAATACACAGAGGCTACTCCCCTGCAAAACTATTGTGGCAGATGGGCTCCAAACTAGGTGGAGGGTAATTAAAGGCCTAAAACCTGTAGGTGAGCTGACAGAGTTTTTACCCCAAACATGTTCACCCTGGGGAACAAACGAATAAGAACAAATTTTGTTCTAACCATTGTAAAGGCGGCTGAAGTAGATGTCACGGAATGCTTAGGGCTTGGTCAGATAACAAAGATGACAGGGTCATCCAATGCATCCCAGTCCATTGCCATTTATTCTGACTTTTTCTTTCTTTGGACTTTGAGGACTTTGGAAGAGAAAGTAAGGCTGAGAACTTTGTGTAGCTCTGCCTCCCTTAAATCCTATTCATCACCCTGTGACATCATTGGTCCTCTTTGAGAACAAAGGATGAACAATAACAATTCTCTTCTCTCTTGGCTTTTTAGACCCTGGTTCTCCTCCTCAACCTAATTTTTCTTCTCTGTCCCCTTTGCTGCCACCTTCTCCTCCTACCAACCCCTAATATAATCATTACTTTAAGATTCTATGCTTAATCTCACTTCCCCCAAGTACCTTTTCCCTTAGTAATCTCCTCTAATCTCATAATTTGCACTATCATTGCTATTCTAACCTTTATTTCTAACTCTGACCACTCTCTAAAATTCCAGAAATATATTTTTAAAACTACCAGACATCTCCTGAAAGTTCAATCAGTTTGGGGCCTGTCAGTTATCCTCAACCTGGTTTAGCTCATCTGCTAAGATGGGTTTGTGGCCAATGCACATGCTACAGCTTCTTAAGAGTCACAGTTAGGGAGCAGCTGGGTAGCTCAGTGGATTGAGAACCAGGCCTAGAGACGGGAGGTCCTAGGTTCAAATCGGGCCTCAGACACTTCCCAGCTGTATGACCCTTGGCAAGTCACTTGACCCCCATTGCCTACCCTTACCACTCTTCTACCTTGGAGCCAAAACACAGTATTGATTCCAAGATGGAAGGTAAGGGTTAAAAAAAAAAAAAAGAGTCACATGTGACTTATGGAAAAGAACGCTACCCACATTCACATTCAGAGGAAGCACTACAGGAGTAGAAACACAGAAGAAAAGCAACTGCTTGAACACATGGGTTGAGGCAGACATGATTGGGGATGTAGACTCGAATCTACTACACCAATGCAACTATCAACAATTTGGAAATAAGTCTTGATTGATGATACATGTTAAAACCAGTGGAAATGTGCATTGGCTTTTTGGGGGGTGGAGGTCGGGGGATGAAGGGGAAAGTAAGAACATGAATCATGTTACCATGATAACTTTTCTAAAAAATAAAAATTATTTAAAAAAAAAAGAGTCACAGGTAAGAGTTGAGGTGAAAGGTAGGCACCAAAGGTGGATGAGCAGCCCTGAAAAGGACTTGGTAAATCCTTGTACCAGAAGTGATAGTTTTTCCTGCATATTCCTCTGAGAGGTGAAGGATGATGAGATATGGCAACCAGATTTTCCAGTTTCATGGTCATGACCTCAAAGAAAAATTTTTCAGTAGAATAGTGAAGACAAAAAAGGAAGGCTGAGTCTGAAAAGTAAAGGAGAGGGGAGAAAATGAAGGCAGAACATCTTCACTACTCTATCAAGAAATTTGGCATTGAATGGGAGACAAAAATAGCAGCTAGAAATAAATAGTAGTTTGACAGGGTTGTAGGGTCAGGGGAATGATTTTTCTTAAGGATAAGGTGCCAATATAAAAAGCCAGAGAAAGATGAAAAACTAAAGATGAGAGAAAAAGAAGTCTTATGGTAGAATGGGACTCTGGGCATAGGTGCAAAGATTAGACAAAAGACTAACTACTAGCTTTGACAGAAGAGGATAGGATGTATAAAAACAGAAAATTTGAGGTTGTGAGAAGAGAAGTTGAGGGAGCTTGTGCTTGGCCTGAAAACATATGAAAAGTCTGAAAGCAGGTCTTCTGTTATGAGTGTGGGGGAAGAGATTAGTTTGGGGACTTGTTAGAGAGAGAGTTTGGAATAGGCGCTGTGGGGAATTTGGAGAGATTTGACATGTGGTAAATAAAAGGATGTTGAAGCAGCATTGGGTTTATAACTCATAAATTTATTATGTTTGGAGTCAGCTCGGTTTCATTATTTTTTCCAACAGCACTCAGCAGGCCTGCTGGGGGTAGTGAGTGAAAAAAGTGGATGTCAGATCCATAATGGGTTATCTGAGGAAACTCAGATGTCCTAGGGACATCCCTAACCTTTGAGGCTGAGGTCAATTATGGTAGCCTGTGGTTCTAAATGCTGCCACAGATAGGCTGGGCTGGGTAATCTCTTGGCTGACCATGGTGTCCAATTTTATTTTGTCCTAAAAAGCCTCTACAGAATTTGTCCACAGGATCATAAATTTAAAGCAAGAAGAAGTTTAGACCCATTGAGTGCAATCCTTTCATTTTAGAAATGAGAAGTTAAATGATTTACTCAGTGTCTCACAGCTAGTAAAGTATCTGAGACCAGTTTGAACCCAGCTCTTTCTGACTCCATGCCAATGTGCTAACCACAACACCTTGCTGTCTCAGCTTTCCAATAATTATTCTCATAGATACATGAACTCATGACCCCTAATTTTCAGGGCCAAGTGCTCTATTCCCTGAACTATAGAGTCAAATATGGAATTATTGTCATTGGTTACCAGGAAGCAGTGACAAGGAATAGTGCTAGTTAGCATCTATCAGGGACCACAAAATATTTAAAAGGGGGGAGGGTCTGTTTCAGAGGGAGTTCTGCATCCATTCTACTACATCTGGCCATGTTCTGTTGACTTATACTGTTGCTACACACTCTGGAATCCATCATCTGGTTGAGGCATTGTGATATGGACTAGAGACAATTTGGGAAAAATAGAAGAAAGTCTCTCATGAAAGTCTGAGTTGTGTGGTACAAACTGTGAGAGTAATAGGAGTTCAGCGAAAGTAAGGACTGGACTAGGGGCAGAGTTCATGGAAGAAGGGCACATTAAACACAGCCTTAAAGGATGAAGAGGATTTGGATTGGCAGAGAGGGGTTTATGAGTAGAAAATGTAAGCTAACACAGGCATGAAGATGTGACTTTTCACTAGTCAATGCCTATACATACCCATAGCTTGGGTTCTACCCAACCAAGCACCCTCAGCCATGTTCATAAACCCAGATAAAGACTGCATGTGACAAGTGTTTCTGAGACAGGGCTGGTTGGGCTAGAGTTTGCTAAATTATTTGCAGCTTTGAAATTCAGATTTATGCTGATGTTCTCCTCCCTTGGAATGATGGGGGAAGAATGATGTGGCAGACAAAGCAGTGCACCACCAAGTCCGATAGCCAGAGTTTTAATCCTGATATCCTATGTTGTTCATCCCCTGGAGCCTTTCTTTTGTTGTCTGAAAAATGAGAGGCTCCCTGATATTTGTTAGAACCTTTTACATGTTGAAAAGCTGCCCTGGTGGGGTTGTCCATACTTTGAACCCCACTCAGTTTCAGGATCACTTTTCACTGTATTGGAACAAATTCTTGGGTAAAAGACAGGGTTGGGACAAAAGAGTACAATTTTTTTTCCTCTTCAGTGAGCCCACATCCATTGGCAGATATAGAAAACAAAGGAGACATTTTGGAAAGGAAGGAAGTGGGGAAGAGGTAAAATAACAGTAGAATTTGCCTGAGATTATTGCAATGGTACTCTAATGGACATGTCTGCCTCTGGTCAGTCCCTGTCAGTTTAAGCTTGATATTGCCATGAAATGAGACATGGGTAGGATGACTCAACAGTTAAAAGGAGATTTACTTTGCTATCCTACAGAAAGAGTATTTAAGGATACAAATCTGAATGGCTCAGATTTAGTGGCAGGACTTTTTATGTCCTAAAGTGACCAGGAAGCCAAGTCAATGAACCTAGAGATCACCAGGAGACATTAGGTTGAGCCTTAAGCTTTTGAACCAATAAGTCTGATTTTTAAAAAATTTAAGCTTTACCTTCTGTTTAATAATCTATACCAAGTACCAGTTCCAAGGCAGAAGAGCAATAAGGGTTGGGCAATGAGATTTAAGTGACTTGCCCAAGGTCACATGGCTAGGAAGTATCTGGTGTCACATTTGAACCCAAGTCCTCCCAACTTGCAAGTCCTCTCAGCTGTCCACTGTGCTACCTGGCTGCCCTTCCCAATGAAGACTTGGGGATAGGGCATTCTTTGCCCTGTAGAATAAGCTAAAAGCCTACCCCACATTAGGAGGTGTTACGGGGAAACATTGGTAGACAGCAAATCTATTATTCAACAAGAAGATTAAATTCAGCAAATGTGTATTAAGTACTTACTGCAGTCTGGATCCTGTGGGAGTTGCTGGCAACAGTATGACAAAAACACCAATTTTTGACCTCATCCTTTACATCCTTCTCTTAGTCATATACCCATGATAATACAGGGTAACCCCAAAATCTTAGGGCAGTTTTAAGTTCTAAGAGCTCAAACTGCATTAAGACTTTTGGGACCCCCTGTAGCTAGCATTTATATATTACATTAAAGCATTTGATACCAAGACAAGTAGAATATAGGATGAGGTACCATAGGGATAAGGGAAAGAACATATGGAGTCCCTGAGGAATCACTAATAATTAGGGATCAGAGAAGGCTTCCCAGAAGAGGTGGCAACTGAGCTGAGACTTGGAGGATAAGGATTCTTAAAGGTGGAGATGAGTAGATGTCTCTAGGCATGGGAGCTGAGAGATGGCATGGCTTATAAAAATGCAAGAATGTCAGAGATGGAATGTTGAGTTTAGGAAATAAAGTTGTCCAGTTTATCTGAAACAGGGAAGACATGAAAGGAGGTACAACTAAGAATAACAATGCAGACAGTTCTGCTGTGCCTAGATGTGTGCTTTCCTAAAAATTGTAAAAATGCCAAGTTGTGCAATAAAACCCACAGACTTATGGGAAAATAGGGTAGAGGAATAAGAACTTGAACTCAGTCCCAGGGGAAGCCATTGTGGCTAAAACTATCTCCCATCGTGTAATTCAAGGAATGGACAACATCAAGTGCAGCTGCCTTGTGAGGGGTATAGGTGAGATCACTCTAAGGCAGGAATGGGAGACCTATGGCAGACTTTTTTCCATGAGATGCCCTGAGAACTTCCAGATTTTTTCACAGGACAGAAGGCTCATGGGTGGCAAGTGTCAAGGAGGTCAGATCATTTTTGCATCTGTACTGGGATGGGAAGGGCATTGGAGGTCTCCCTCTCTTCTCCTGCTACTCCAGGTCCCCATCTCTCACTTTCCCCAGTATTATACATGGGTTATTCCTCTCCCCTACCTTGTCTGTAGAGACTGACTACCCATCTAATGTACTCTGGCTATCATGGTGTAGTTTTCCTCAGTGGCAAAGTTGGCATAAGCCAATGCAAAATTTTCAAATTGCTCTGTAATATATCAATCAAGTTGGAACAAATTCTCATTTTCATAACAAGCCTTATAGCAGAACTGTCTGTATTTCAATGTCTCGAGGACTTATAATTTCATTGGTATGATTGATCTCTTCAATTTCCCTGAGATTGCCACCCTTCTATAAATTAGGAAATGGTCTTTGGGATTTTCTGTGGTAGGAAAAAAGCATCACTCTGGTGCCAAACTGAGCATGAAATTCTTCAAACTAGGGTTTTTTTAGGATTGTAGGGTCTCTCTCTTTCTCTCTCTCTCTCTCACACACACTTTCCCCTTCCCTCCTCCCTCCCTTTTTCTCTCTCTCTCCCTTTCCCTTTCTCTCTTCTTTTTTTTCTTTTCCCCAAACTTAATTTTACATTGTTGTGTATTGTTTTAGGGGCAGCCAGGTGGCTCAGAGTCTAGAGCCCTGAGCCTGGAATCAGGAATATCTGAGTTCAACTTCAGCCTTAGACTCTTGCCAGCTATGTAACCCTGGACAAGTCACTTAATCTGGTTGACCTCAGTTTCCTCATCTGTCAAATGAGCTGGAAGAAGAAATGCCAAATCACTCCAGTATCTTTGCCAAGAAAACTTCAAATGGGGTCACAAAGAGTCAGATATGACTGAAATGACCCATCATCAACAACCAGGTTGTTTGGACAACAGATAGACACACATCCATTACCAGATCCAACAATAATAATGCCATATTTATTTAGCATTTTCTTAAGAACAACCTCTAGAAGGTAGATAAAAACATTATTATCCTTATTTTATTGATGAAGAACTGGAAAGAACTCTGAATTTTGAGTCAGAAGACCCGGATGCAAAACTAAGATTCTGCTATTTTTTTTTCCTGAATGTGTGACTTTGGAAAAGTTATTTAACTTCCTGATTTGCAGTTTCTTTATCTGTAAAACAATAGGTTTGGCCATGTGACACATTTTAAAGAGTGATAGACTTAGAGATAATTTTGAAGGCAGAATATAGGGGTTCCAATCCTAGGCAATGCCACTTACTATCTGTATGACCTCATAAAGTTATTGTATAATTGGAATATAATTCTACATTTATAAAATTTTTCTTCTTTGAGAGTAGTTTTAGGATGAAAACTTGCTACCTCCCCTAATCAAGAAAGTGAACTGTATGGAGAAGGCACCATGGAGATGCCTGCAGAAACCTCACACTGCACCAAAAGATCCAGAATGAACTTTGGGATATAGTGAAGTTGAACTGTGGTAGGTTGAATGCATCTATTTTGAATGCACTCTCTTATGCCAAAGGGAAATACCTACTAACTGGCTTTTTGTCAATGTACCTAGTAAACATCAGTTTTGCTCTCTTTCTCTTTTATATCCTTTAGCCCCAAATTATTGTAATTTCCCCTTAGAAAGTACAATATTGTATGTACCTCTAGTTAAAGAACTTTAGAGATAATAAATTGATTATGTGTACTGATTCCATGAGGAAACTAGGCATGTAAATCTGGGAGATTTCTACATACTCATTTTCCATGGGAATCACAGAGGGGACTGTGTAATTAATTTCTGTACCCTAGAACTCCAATTCCCAGCATCCCGTGTTCCTTCTCACCTTATGTGCTGACAGGGAGGACATAAATTTGGTGTAGTCTCACCTCTTGATCTTTTGGTGCTGTGGAGGGAAGGGAAGGTGAGAGACAAGAGAACTTACTCACATGGTTATAATTTTGTATTAGGTTTTTTTACTTCAATTTCCTTTTTATTCCTTCTATTTCAAGTGATTATTAATAAACTCTATATAAAATATAATTCTTGGAGTGTTAGATAATCAATTTTAATCTTACATTATTGAGGGGGAAAGTATCATGAAAGAGTTGATAGAGTGCTGAATCAGGAAGATCTAGGTTCAAATTTTCCCCTAAATGCTTCTTGGCTAGATGATCTCAGGAAAAAAATTTTTAAACTCTCTTGGTCTTGGTTACTCACCTGGAAAATGGCAGACATGGAGAGGGGAGATGGTATGGACAGTTTCTAAAGTCCCTTTGAGTTCTGAATATACTCTTTTATGACCCTATAACATATCCATGCTTCAGTTTTCCCAGCTATAAAATGAAGGGATGGAATAGATGTCAAACTAGTGGCTCAAAACTCTAATTATGAGAATCAGAACAATTGAGAAATGTTTAACAAAATAAATGCAAATATAATACATTATAGATGATATTAATTTGTGGTTTTCTAAGACAATATGCTGCCTGCAGGGATCCATTTCTATTTGAGATTTGACAGCCCTGAAATAAAAGACTTCTAAGGTTCTTTTTAGCTATAAACCTATGACCTTAAAATCCTATGATTAGATTATCTCTAATCCCGTCTAGTCACTTCTAGCTCAAAATCCTATTATCCAGTGAATCTGGGACTAGGAGAAGTTCTGATTTACTTCTGATCATATGACTAGAAAATTAGAGTTGGTATTCAAACCTACTTCTTCTACTCTATAGGTATAGCACAAAACTTCACTGTACTCCAGTATCATCCCCTCTCCCTCTCCTTTTTCTCTCTCCTCTTCCTTCTCTCCCTCTTTTCCTCCCCATCCCTCTCTTTTGCTCCCCCTCTCCTTCCAATTGCCTATCTCTTACTGCTCTTTTGCCTTAGAACCAATACTTGGTATTGACTCTATGAAAGAGTTTAAAAAAAAAAGATAAGATGAGAAATTTGTGCAGCATTTCACCAACCTTAAAGTGCTATATAAGGTTTTAAAATTATTATTAAAAATATGTATGCTTCATTTCACACCTATTGTCTACCATCTCCCTGCTGAGAGTAGGAAAGTATGTTTTACTTATCTGTCCTTTGAAGACATATTTGGTCACTGAATTGATCATAGTTCTTTGTTCTTCAGTGTTATTTTATTTTATATAGCTAAGTAGAAAGTAATCCAAGTCTGAATACTGTGAAACCGATTTAGTGTGATTATAAAGTGGTACCAGCAGTAGCTAGGTGGCACAGTGGATAGAGTGCTGGACCTTGAGTCAGGAAGACTCATCTTCCTGCATTCAACTCCAGCCTCAGATACTTACTAGCTAAATGACTCCGGGCAAGTAATTTAAACCTCAGTTTCCTCATCTGTAAAATGTGCCAATGAAATAAATGGCAAATCACAACAGTGCCTTTGCCAAGAAAACCCCAAATGGGGTGATGAAGAGTCAGAAATGACTGAAATGACTGGAGAACAGCATAAAGTGATACTAGGTCACATTTAATGGGAGCTAAAATTAATTTGATGTAATGCATGGAGCAAGCTTAGACTTGTAACATGATACAATGCCATCAGTCTCCATTTATATGTTATTTTTATAGATAAGATGTGTTGCTCTGTACCAACAGTAATGTTAATTATTATTAAAAACAAGCCTTTAACAAAACAGTGAAAAGAAAGAATATTCCAGATGGAAATTCTGAATGTGCAAAGAATTGTACTTTTTCTAATTAAATTAGAACAAAATTTTGATGTAATTAAACTGCACAAACATGGTTATAGACCACTTGAAAAATAGAACAAAATGTTGGGATGCCTGGCTACAATACAGACCATGATAAAATATGCAGGTGAAATAATAGAAAAAGGAAAAGTTACATCAGCTTTTTGTGGTTTGCAAACAACTTCAAGGAATAGAAACATTGTAATGATAGAAATGGAATATATTTTAGTGGTATGGTTTGAAGTTTGCAATTCATGACACATTCCTCTTAGCAGAGCAGCCACTCAGACACAAACTGTTTATCTAAGGCAGTAAAAGCAAATGGAAATGTATTGGGCAGAGAAGAACTTTTAATGGAAGTTTTGGATGGTTCAGTCAGTTACATTAAAAATCAAACTCAATTGCATGATGTTAAAATTACTAGAGGGGTAGCCAGTGCAGATAAGGATGCTGCAGTTAAATATCCTGATGTTTTGAAGAAAATGATCCAAAATAGGGATTCACTGATGAACATATTTTTAATATAGATGAAACAATGTTATTTTGGAAGAAAGAACTTACATTTCTTTTTTTTTCTTTTCTTTTTTTAATTTTAATTTTGAATATTTTTCCATAGTTACATATTTCATGTTTTTTCCCTCTCCCCCAAACCCCCAACCCCCCCCTTAGCCGATGCACAATTCCACTGCGTTTTACATATATCATTGATCAATTCCTAATTCCATATTATTGATAGTTGGACTAGAGTTATCATTTAGTGTCTACATCCCCAATATCTTCATCAGCCCATATGTTCAAGCAGTTGTTTTTCTTCTGTATTTCTCCTCCCACAGTTCTTCCTCTGAATGTGGCTAGTTTTCTTTCTCATGAATCCCTCAGCCTTGCTCTGGATCCTTGCATTGCTGCTAGTCAACAAGTCCGTTATGTTCAATTGTACCAGTGTATCAGTCTCTGTGTACAATGTTCTCCTGGATCTGCTCCTTTCACTCTGCATCAATTCCTGGAGGTCATTCCAGTTCACATGGAATTCCTCCATTTCTTTATTCCTTTGAGCACAATAGTATTCCATCACCATCAGATACTACAATTTGTTCAGCCATTCCCCAATCGAAGGACATTCTCTCATTTTCCAATTTTTTTGCCACCACAAAGAGCGCAACTATAAATATTTTTGTACAAGTCTTTTTCCTCATTATCTCTTTGGGGTGTGAACCCAGCAACGTATGGCTGGATCAAAAGGCACATCCCCTCCAACATTCATTACTCTCCTCTGTTGTCATTTTAGCCAATCTGCTATGTGGGAGGTGATACCTCAGAGTTGTTTTGATTTGCATTTCTCTAATTATTAGAGATTTAGAGCACTTTTTCATGTGCTTATTGATAGTTTTGATTTCTTCATCTGAAAATTGCCTATTCATGTCCCTTGCCCATGTATCGATTGGGGGATGGCTTGATTTTTTGTACAATTGATTTACCTCCTTGTATATTTGAGTAATTAGACCTTTGTCTGAGTTTTTTGTTATAAAGATTTTTTCCCAATTTGTTTCTTCCCTTCTAATTTTGGTAGCATTGGTTTTGTCTGTATGGAAACTTTTTAGTTTGATGTAGTCAAAATTATTTTTTTTACATTTTGTGATTTTTTTCTAACTCTTGCTTGGTTTTAAAATCTTTCCTTTCCCATAGATCTGACAAGTATGTTATTCTGTGCTCACCTAATTTACTTGTAGTTTCCTTCTTTATATTTAAGTCATTAACCCATTCTGAGTTTATCTTAGTATAGGGTGTAAGATGTTGATCTAGGCTCAATCTCTCCCATATTGTTTTCCAATTTTCCGAGCAGTTTTTGTCAAATAGTGGGTTTTTGTCCCAAAAGCTGCATTCTTTGTGTTTATCGAAAACTATCTTGCTGAGGTCACTTACCCCTAGTCTATATTCCACTGATCCTCCCTTCTGTCTAGAACTTACATTTCTAAAAGAGTGAAAACTTAACCTTGATTTAAACTGTATAAGGATCACCTAAGAAAAACTTTTATTGTGAGGTGGGGAAGAAGGAGATTTTCAATAGAAACCAGTACTTACTTACTGGTCTCAAAATCCTTGTGCTTGGAATGGCTATAATCATCTATTAACTTCTAGTTCTACAGTGGTTGAATAAGAAATATAAGTGAGTTAAGCTGTTTTTGATTACTAGTTTTCAATTTCTTTTAGTCCAGCTGTTAAAAAATATTACATTGGGATATCTAGGTGGCTCAGTGGATAGAATACCAGGCTTGGAGATAGAAGGTCCTGGATTCAAATCTGGCCTCAGACATTTCCTTGCTAGTGACCCTGGGCAAGTCACTTAACCCCTATTGCCTAGTCCTTACTACTTTTCTGCCTTGGAATCAATTGATTATAAGATAGAAGGTAAGGGTTTAAAAAAATTTGCAAGGACAATACTGAATTTAAAGCTACGGATTTTGGGTAATGCCCAGGTCATCCAATTACACTTGATCATTGTGCGAAGATATGAGCATTCAAATTAATGAGATGGGCAAAAAGGTGTCTTATACCTAATGACTTTGTAGAGTATAAAGGTTTAAAGAAATAGAAGAGGGTTCAGTCTATACTGCTAAAACTTTTAAAATGATAATGATGACATTTTCATCAGATCATTGGTACAGACATCTTTTAATACAAAATTCAATAATTTAAATTTTTTATGCTTTAAAATATTGTTCTTTCTATAACTACTGTTTTTCTTCTACATTTCTTTTTTCATTTTCTATTTAATTAATTAACAGAATATTTTTCCATGATTCCATGATTCATGTTCTTTCCCTCCCCTTCTCTCTCCCCCCTCCCAGCACCAACAAGCAATTCCACTGGGTTTTCCATGTACCATTGTTCAAAACCTATTTCCATATTATCAATATTTGCAATAGAGTGATCATTTAAAGTCAACATCCCCAATCATATCCCCATTGAACCATGTGATCAATTATATGTTTTTCTTCTCCATATAGCTGTTCTTTGTAATGAACTAATTAGAAAAATGTTTTTATCATCTTTCACTATCATATTTTAGTAATAAGCAGATGAAAGATTTTTTTAAAAAATTTTTTCATTGGGCTGGAAACAACTATAATATGTTTTATATGGTAACTTGGAATAATAGTGCAAATTGGAATAATATGACAGATTGATGAAATTCATTTTTGCATTAATTGGGAAATAGCTCTATGATTTTAATCATCTCATAACTTTTCTCCTGGTTCTACTTAAATCACTTTGAATCAATTCATACAAGTTTTTCCAAATTTCTCTGAATTCTTTATTTCATCATTTCTTCTTGTTGTTTAGTCATTTCAGTTGTGTCAGACCATGATGCCATTTCGGGTTTTCTTGGCAAAGATACTCGGGAGTGGTTTGTCATTTCCTTCTCTAGCTCATTTTACAAATGAGGAAACCAAGGCAAGCAAAGTTAAGTGACTTGCCAAGGGTCACACAGCTAATAAGTATCTGAGGCTAGACTTGAACTCAGGAAGATGAGAATTCTTGATTACAGACCTGGTACTCTATCCAAAGAGCCACCTACGTTGTGAAATGATCCAACCATTCTGGATGGCAATTTGAACTATGCACAAAGAGCGCTAAAAGATAGCCTGCCCTTTGATCCAGCCATACCATTGTTTGTACCCCCAAAGAGATCAAAGGGAAAAAGACTTGTACAAAAATATTTATAGCCACACTTTTTGTGGCGGTAAAAAACTGGAAAACGAGTACACCCTTCATTTGCGGACTGGTTGAAAAAATTGTGGTATCTGTTGGTGATGGAATACTATTATGCTCATAGGAATAATAAACTGGAGGAATTCCATGTGAACTGGAATGACCTCCAGGAATTGATGCAGAGTGAAAGGAGCAGAACCAGGAGAACATTATACTCAGAGACAGATACGCTATGGTAAAATCGAATGTAATGGATTTCTGTACTAGCAGCAATGCAATGACCCAAGACAATTCTGAGGGATTTATGGAAAAGAACGCTACCCACATTCATAGGAAGAACTACAGGAGTGGAAACACAGAAGAAAAACAACTGCTTGAACACATGGGCTGATGCAGACATGATTTGGGAAGTAAACTCTAAACAACCATCCAAGTGCAGCTATCAATAATATGGAAATAAGTCTTGATCGATGACACACGAAGAAACCAGTGGAAATGTGTGTCGGCTATGGGGAGGGAGGGGAGTGGAGGGAAGAGTAAGAACATGAATCATGTAACCATGGAAATATTTTTTTCTAAAAAATAAAATTAAAAAAAGAAAAAAAAAACAAAGTGCCACCTAGCTGCTCATGTAGCACCTTGACAGCACAATAATATTTCATTACCTAGACTTTGCTACTAACAGCAATACAATGATCCAGGACAATTCTGAGGGAATTATGAAAAGAATGCTATCCACACCTAGAGAAAGAACTGTTGGAGTAGAAATGCTGAAGAAAGCATGATTCATCACTTGTTTAATATGAGTATACAATTCAGGGGTTCAGTCTTATAAGATTACTCTCTTACAAAAATGAATAATAAGGAAACAGATTTTGAGTGATAATATATGTATAACTCAGTGGAATTGCTTGTCAGCTCCAGGAGGGTGGGGAAGGAAAGAGGGGAGGGAGAGAACAGGAATCATGTAATCTCAGAAAAATTAGGTGTAAATCTGTCACTACAATAAAATAAAGGAAAAATATGTTTAAAAATAATATTTCATTATATTCATCTACCCCAATTTTCCCTATCACTTCTTGATTGATAGTTGCTGACATCCCTTCTAATTCTTTGCTACTACACAAAAATACTACCATAAAAATTTATGTCTTTGACTTTCTTGGGGTTATATGTCTAATAGTAGAAGCAAAAGTCCCCTTCAAAAGTTACCACCTTTTTCTTTTCCCATTTTCTAGCTGGGCAAATTTGCTTATCTCTGGACAATGGACCGTCCATAGTATTACAGTGTTATCTGTATCATGAAGGAGTATATTTAAAATATCTGATTGGATTATAACTTGGACTCCATTTTCAAGTCATCTCCCAAACTTTTGATACTTCATTCTCTTTCCTAAATGTCACCATCTTTCTGACACCATACTTTGCCATGATTTCTGGATTCTCTGGATTGCCTCCCTGTTATCTTGCTTTGGTTTGCAGTTCCAATATTCTTAGATTACTATCTGCCTGCCTGGTTACAAACCCATACTTGTTGTGACTTCTCGCATCCATGAGTATATGCTATGACTACTATTTCCTACTTACTGCCTCCCAAAAGCCCTGCCTTGTCTCTCTTGCCAGCAGCATCCAATTTTATGTTCAATCTCTGGACATCTTGGTGCTATAGATGAGGCAATGGAATCAAGCTAAAGGGTTAAGAAAACAGAGAAATTTGGCAAAGGGAAGAAATTATGAGTGTGAGCTAACAATGTTGATGTATTGGTTTTGCTGAATGTTTTGGTATTATTTGTTATAATGGCTGAATTTTGTGGGAGAGGGAAGGGATATTTTGGGAAATGTAAAAACAAAAGATATCAATAAAAATAAGAGAGGAAGGTTGGTGAAATCAGTAGAGAACTAGGTCCCAGAGTCAAGTAGATCTGGGATTTGAGTCCTACCTCTATACACACACACAGCATATATAATATATAAATACGCATATATATATATATGTATATATATATGTCCACAAATATTGATGTATGAATGTGTGTGAGGTGGCTCAGGGGATAGAGTACCTGGTCTGGAGTCAAGAAAGGCCTGAGTTCAAATCTGGACTCAGACACTTACTGGCTATATAACACTTAATCTTTGTTTGCCTTAATCCACTGGAGAAGGAAATTGCAAACCACTCCAATATCTTTGCTAAGTAAACCCTCTGGGCCAAGCAATACCATTTCTGGGTCTGTTTCCCAAGGAGATTAGGGGGAAAGGAAAAGAACCTCTTTGTGGTGGTAAAGAACTGGAAATTGAGGGGATGTCCATCAATTGGGAAATAGCTAAGTAAGTTATAGCATGACTGTGCTGGAATAATACTACATGTAAGAAATTATAAGCAGGTTAATTTTTTTTAAACCTGGAAATACATGAAGTAGTGAAGAAATTCATAGAACCAAAAGTCCATTATATAAAGTCATAGAATTAATATTTGAAGTCTAACTTGTGACTGTCCAATTATGCCAGAAAAGGAACTGAAAAATTGAAGCACAAAAGACACACTGTATCTATACATATCTTTTTGTTGGGTAATGCCTTTTATAGTGTGGGGAGGGGAGGGATGGGTTGAAATATCTGGGGATAAATTCTATTAAGTAAATCTTAAAAAAAAGAAAGACAACCCCATGGATAGTATTGCTATGGTATATAGGATCATGATGAGTTTAACATGACAGAATGACTGAAAAAATATGTATGTGGGCATGTATATACACAGGTCTGCATATATGTGTATGTATATGAGTATATGTATATGTGTATATATGCATATATACATACATAGACTATAAGCATATGACAGATAAATAGTGGGTTCAGTCTATAAGGAAAGAGAAAAGACCTTTTACTCTTTTTTATTAGCTCTCTCCTCCCCTATTTGAATCCCCTTTGATGGAATATATCCACATGCCATGAGACTACTATTTGTCAAATTTGGTCCATAGCACATGGCCTTTTACTATCCTCCATCTGTCCAGGATTTTAACTGTCTGGTTTTATGTGCTACAGAATATAAATTAAAAACCAAGAGTTTCAAACCAATTTTCAAGTTCAAGCACAATTTGGTAAGAATTTTTTTGGATATAAATTTTAAAATTACTTTTTCCACATAAGTTTTCCAAAGTCATATGATCCATATTGTCTCCCTCCCTTCTTGCCTTCCTCTTCCTGGAGTTGACAAGCAATTCCATCTAGGTTATACATGTGTTATCACACAGAAGATGTTTCCATATTATTTATTTTTATAAATGAATAATTTTAGAAAACCAAAACCCCAAAGTATGTAACCAAATAAAAAAATAATAAATCATATGTTTTCATCTGCATTTATACTCCAACAGTTCTCTCTCTAGAAGTAAATAACATTCTTTTTTCATAAGTCCCTCAGAATTGTTCTAGATCATTGTACTGATGTTAGTAGCAAAATGTATTATCACATTTGATCATTCTACAATATTGCGTTACTGTGTATAATGATCTCTTGGTTCTGCTTATTTCACTCTACATCAGTTCATGTGGATCTTTCCAGTTTGTTCTGAACTCATCCTGTTCATCATTCCTTATATCACAATAGCATGCCATCACCAACAGATACCACAATTTGTTTAGCCATTTCCCAAACAAGGGACACTCCCTCATTTTCCAATTTTTTTTTGCCACCACAAAAAGCACAGATATATACATATACACAAACAGACCTTTCCCATTTTTTAGAATTCAAGCACAATTTGAAATGAAATATTAATTCTATTTGTATGTGAGAGAGATGCATTAGAAGGGGAATCACAGAGCAGCTTCACTGTTAAAACTGGTTCCTGATGATAAAAACAGAGGAATACTTTTGGTTACTACAGCAGTCTATCTAGGCTGACCTTGGCTTTCTTAGAGCCTCTCCAAATACAGTATTTTCATTAGCCTTCTCTGGCAACTGCGTGCCTGCAATGAAATAGAGAAAATGCCCCCACATTGCCCAAAGGGAACATCAACTCAGCTAAGTTGAATGAAGCTCAGGCTTTCTGTAGAGAGATTTGGATTCTAAGCATTCAGGTTTCTGTATTCATCAGAAGTAATTCACATCCTAGTTTATGGAATCTGGAATCTTATACAACCACAGGACAGATGGGCTGCAGCCACGATTCTGTACAAATGTAAATCATTTCTTAAATGAAATGGACTTGAGAAAGATGCCCCAGGTGCAAATTTCCCATCATGGTTGGGTTGGGAGTGGGATGGGGGGGTATCAGTCAACACTGGGAGCTCTCATTATTTGCTCAGCTGGTTGTACCTACCAATGTTTTGAGAAAATCTATCCCACAGTCTCAAGAACAAGCAGGAGTGGTAAAATGCACTGCATGGTCTCCTCTTTCTTTCTCAGCCTCTGTTCAGCAGCCACCAGCAGGGGGGAAACCTCAATATTTCTTGGACGTGGTCCAGAAAGGCTCAAATTCCAGATGCTTTTTTTTTTCAATAGTGTGCAAAACTCTTTCTACCCACTTGCATATGTTCAAATGCCCCTGTCACACTTGACCTGGGACTGGAGGGACTCCAGGACAACTGCAAAATGAAAATAGCTTCGGCATTTGAGACCTTGCCCCAAAGCACACACACCCACTTAGATCTGAGCTTGGTTTCTCCTTAATAATTTTGGAGTGATCTGTAAAATCACCATAAGCATCCCTACGGCTTTGTTATGTCAATCTGTGTTTCTTACAGCCCTGGGAAAGGGGAAAGGCTGCAGGAGTTGCTCTCTCTCTCTCTAGTGTAAAAATGAAGGATGTGGGATGTGGGCTGAACAGAGGACAAAGAGGACTCATTGGGCAAGAAATCTAGAGACAGTGTCATGTATACCAAAAAAGGCCAGGCTGTGCAGCCCAGCCCCTTGACTGCTTGAGTTCAGAGGTCCAAAAAGCAGCATTCTCAGAGGACCACTTTGACTCAAATAAAGAATGGGAACCATCTTCTTGAATGCTTTTCTTCTACAGTTTTTTACATCAGTGGTCCACAAACAGAATGGAAGGAAGAATGGATAGCAATCTCTCTCACTTGCAAGATGCTCAGTGTTCAGGATTTAAAAGGGTTTTCGACTAAAAAACAGGTTGATGAATAGTGATAACTCCTTATTCCCCAGGAAGTAAGGAGTGGTTGTTGTCGTCACCCCATTGTACAGATGAAGCTGCAGAAAAAAAACAAGACCTGCATAGTTAAAGTCTCTTTTTATGAGACACACAGTTAGGGAAATGCTGCATCTGGGTTCTGGAAATAACCTGCTGTGGTAAAGAACAGGGCTTTTGTTGTATCTCAAAGGGAATCAGAATGAGATTAAATCCTTATGAAAATATGCAACATTTCTGCCTCCTACTTACATTAAAAGGATTACTGGCAGCTGTAGACAGAGGGAAAGACTTTTGTGAAGGAGAAACATATATTGCTAATGCTGCTAATTCAAACATATGGAAGATGAGAGGAACACAGTAACACTAGATTTATCCAAAGCTGCAGGGAAGAAAAGATTCCTTGTAAGTGAATTGCCCAGAAAATTGAATGTTAGCTCTTTGAGGGCAGACATCATTTTCCATTTTGACCTTTGCATCCTCAGTATCTGGGCAGGTAGGTGGTGCCATTGTGTACAGAGCACAGGGCATGGAATCAGGAACATTCATCTTCCTGAGTCCAAATCTGGCCTCAGGCATTGACTAACAGTGTGCCTGGGCAAGTCACTTAATCTTGTTTGCCTCAGTTTCCTCATCTATAAAATGAGCTGGAGAAGGAAATGGTAAACCAGTCCTGTATCTTTGCCAAGAAAACCCCAAATGGGGTCATGAAAAATCAGACACAACTGGATGACATCCCCAGGAACTGCCACAGTGCCTTGCACATAATAGATCTGTAGCAAATGCTTTCCTCTCTGCACCCCCCCCAATCAAATTAAATTGAATTGACTTAAATTATAGTAAATGTTTCTTGAGAATCCAAGCTCTTCATTATTATCAGGTATTATTACACTTTGATGGTGATTTCCTAAAAGCTATCAGTTCTTTCATCTCCTTTTTATGATTCTTCTGCTTTCTCCCATCCTATCAGGCAGCCAAATTATCATTTCTAGTTGCTGTCAGTGTGCTAGTTTCTAGCAGCTATCTCCTTTCCTTAACTGCCAAGCTTGAATCTCCACGTGGAAAACATGAAAAAATAACTGGCCTGGGAGTCAGGAGATCTGAATTCCAATCCAGCCTTTACCATTAACTTGTTTTGTGACGTGGAAGACATCATGGAATTGTGAGAACCCAATGAAAGAGAATTTCTGAAAGAACTTTATGGAGAATCTAGTATTATATGAAGGCATTACAAATGATCTTCCATAAAGGATATAACTGTTCAAAAATATTGATAGCAACTCTTTTTGTGGTAGCAAAGGATGGGAAACTAAAGGGATGCCCATCAATTGGGGAATGGCTCAATAAGTTGTGGTGTATAGTCGTAATGGAATGCTATTGTGCCATAAGAAATGATGAATTGGACGAACTCAGAAAAACCTGGAAAGACTTATATGAACTATTGAAAAGTGAAATCAGCAGAATCAGGAGAATGTTCTTAGAGCAGTAGAAATATTATTTGATGATCACCTGTGAAGGGCTAAACTTTTATCAGCAAAACGAGGTTCTAAGATAACCCCAAGAAAACTCATTTAAAAAAAAACATAAACAAAACTACTATCCACAGCCGAAGAAGTAACTTGGAATCTGATTGCAGATCAAAGCATGCTACTTTTCACTTTATTTCTTTCATGAGTTATTTATTGTATGTGTTATATGTGTCTTCTTTCCAAGCATGAAGAATATGGAAATATGTATTGCATGAAAGCACTAGTATAATCTATATCAGACTATTTACTGCTTAGAGTAGGAGGAAGGGAGGGAAAGAATCTCAATTGCAAAATGTCAGGTTAACAATGATCAAAAATTGTTTTTACATGTAATTGAAAAAAAATTAAAAAACAAAGACGAATTATCTTTCATTTGCCAATAAAGCAGTGTAGGAAAATGGAAAAAGCAAGATTGAGAGTCAGAGGTGTTGTGAGGCTCAAATGAGATAATGGAAGCAACGCATTTGGCAAACCTTAAAGCACTGTATAAATGACAATTATTATTAATATTATTGCTATTAGCTTCTGACCCCCAGATTTCCCCTCTGGTGGTGACTTCATTCCCTGAGTCTTCTACTGCACTCCTACTGAGCTAAAGCAATGTTTATAGAGCAATACAGGAGTGGGTTGGTTTATTAGGATTTTTCTGTTTTCTCCAAAATTGTCACCAACTCTGGTGGTGAGAGTGGTAGAGGAGAACCTGGAAACAAGATATGGCTACAAAGCTACAAGTTTAATCTGCATTATTAATGTTTTCTCCATCATCTTCTTATGTCTAAATAATCAACAAAATGATCAATCAAGCCCCAATTTGTAGTTGACAGATTTCTGAGGTATAAAGGTTCATGCTAAAAATGTAACAGTTGGAGTTCAGCTAACTCCAGCATGCTCCTGACTAAGACTCAAGAGTGGGTTGAGAGACTTCTATAGAAAATCCCCCTACTTATGGGGTGTGTCGAGGGGGGGGGCTTGTTGTTATTCAGTCATTTCTGACTCTTTGTGACCCTGTTTGGGGCTTTCTTGGCAAAGATACTGGAGAACTTTGCCATTTCCTTCTCCAGTTCATTTTACTGATAAAGAAACTGAGGCAAACAGGATAAAGTGGCTTGCCTAGACTTAAATAGTTAGTAAGTGTCTGGGTTCATATTTGAGCACAGGAAAATGAGTTTGTCTGACTTCTTCCCAAATGCTTTATCCACTGGGCCACGTATTCTGCTCAAATTTACAGATGAGGATCTGAGGCAAAGTTAAATGACTTGCCCAGGGCTACATAGCTAATAAGTGTATGAGACAGATTTGAACTCAGGAAGATGAGTCTTCCTGATTCCAGACCAGACACTCTAACCATACAAGCTACTCTATAAGAGAGTTATGCTGGATTGAATGAGTAGAGAACCTTGATCTTCTCAACCCTGGTCTGATCTTATTGGAGCTATTTTCCTTTCAGGCTTTAGGATATAAAAAAATCATAAACTCCTTAAAGGCAGGGATTTTTTTTCCTTCCTTCCTTCCAATGTCCTTCCTTCCTTCCAATTTCCTTCCTTCCAATTTCCTTCCTTCCTTCCTTCCTTCCTTCCTTCCTTCCTTCCTTCCTTCCTTCCTTCCTTCCTTCC
>NC_058130.1:390481825-390509707 GCF_016433145.1 Gracilinanus agilis
TTTCTTTCTTTCTTTCTTTCTTTCTTTCTTTCTTTCTTTCTTTCTTTCTTTCTTTCTTTCTTTCTTTCTTTCTTTCTTTCTTTCTTTCTTTCTTTCTTTCTTTCTTTCTTTCTTTCTTTCTTTCTCTACAACCCTAGCAGCATAATGATGACATTTTATGCCCATTCAATAAATGCTTTGTTTGATTAAATTGAATTAATTTAAGGTATGATCCCAGGCCCAGGTTGCAGAAAAAATGGTAGAAATTAATTGCTACAGAAGAAAGAATCTTTCTGAATAGAAAAAGCAGTATATTTGTCTTTGAGAACTTCAGAATTATAGAGCTTTTTATTATGTGATCCATGGTTGAAAAAAAGATTAAATATTCCTTTATTGCATTGCCTGTGCCTAACCATCTGTTTGTACCTGTCTCCAAGGCATAAAGTTTCTCCTTAGAAGAGCTATTCAGAATAACAGCTGCATATAAATGAAGAGATAAGCAAGGGAAAATGTGAGATGGAGGAATAGAGGTCAAAAGATTATTAAGGTATAAAGTCTTTTTGCAGGACAGAGTCCACAAACTTTTTTTTTCAACTTCTATCTTAACATCACTACTATGTTCTGGTTCCAAGGCAGAAGAGACATAAGAGCTGGAAAATGAAAGATTAAGTGACTTGTCCAGAAACACAGAGCTAGGAAATATTTGAGGCCAAATTTGAACCCAAGACCTTTTGTCTCTAGGCCTGGCTCTCAAATCACTGAGCCACCTAGTTGCCTTCTCAAAAGGCAACAGAATCTTGGTATTGGAACATACTTAAAGAACCTTTTGTTCAATCTCCAATCAAATGTACTAATCTCTTCTACATCATAAAGTTAGAGCTGGAAGGAACCTTAGGAGCTATAAGTCCAAACCTCTCATTTTATAGATGAAAAGCTGAGGCTCAGGGGAGTAATGTAAGTTGTTCAAGGTGACACAGATAGGAAGTAGAAGGTCAAGATTCCAAATCAGTTCCTGGGATTCCAAGTTCAACGCTCTTCTGAATCACTCTCACCTCTGGATTGCACCATCAGCCAATCGCTACTTGAACATCTCCATTCTGGCCCAGAACTTATTACTTCAAGAAACAGTCCATTTCTCTCTTGGACAGCTCTAATTTTTAGGTCATTCATCCTGAAGTGAAAATTGTCTTTCTATAACTTTTATCTATTGATCCTAGTTCTTTCCTCTGCAATGAAGTAAAAATGGTGTATCTATTTTTATATGAAGGTGTAACACTCCTTCAAATGTTTGAAAATCTCTAATATGGCTTCACTAAGTCTTCTTCCATAAATTAAATTTCTCCATTCTGTCAACCATTCTATGTGTGACATGATTTAATTTTCTTGCCCTCTCTGGATGTAATAAAGCTTCTCAATATTTCTCTTAAATGTAAGCCTGGACCTGGGTTCAAATGTGATCTCAAACACATTCTAGCTGTGTGACCCTGGACAAGTGGCTTAACCCCAATTGCCTAACCCTTGCCACAATTCTGTCTTAGAATAAGACAGAAGGTAAAGGCTTTAGGAGAAAAAAATGTTTTAATGTGAGCCTGGAACTGAACTAAAAATAGCCAGTAGAGAGTGCAGAAGGTCCTTCCTTGTTCTAAAAACTATGTTTATCCAAACGAGAAATCATCCTCTTCCCACCCACCCCAAAACTACTCCTCTATCAAACTTATTGATTCCAATCAAAGGCACAACCATTTTTCTAATCTTTCCTTTGGAACCTCTATGTTATAGTCACTCTCCCTCATTCTACATATTGAATAACTTGACAAATATTTCTGTTTCTACCTCCACAACATCTCATATCTGAACATAGATGACCACCTTCAGTACTTCATTACCTCTTGCCAAGATATACAATAGCCTCTTTTTTTTTTTAAGCCCTTAACTTCTGTCTTGGAGTCAATACTGTGTATTGTTTCCAAGGCAGAAGAGTGGTAAGGGCTAGGCAAAGGGGGTTAAAGTGGCTTGTCCAGGGTCACACAGATAGGAAGTGTCTGAGATCAGATTTGAACCTAGGACCTCCCATCTCTAGGCCTGGCTCTCAATCCACTGAGCTACCCAGCTGCTCCCAATAGCCTCTTAATTGACTTTTCTTTCTCAAGTCTTTCTGTATTCTAATCTAAACCCCACAGCTGCCAGAGTGACTTTCCTTAAGAACTAATCTGACTATATCTCTCCCCTAATTGAAAAAAAAAAACCAAACAAACAACAAAACACAGGCTACTCTTTATTGCCTCTAGGATTAAATGCATATGTCTCTGTGTAAAGAAGGGGGTGTTTAGGAGGATTGGGGTGTAGATGTGGACCAGCTAGTAAGGAATGGAAAGACCCCCTCCTCCCTCTCAGCCATTCCTCTTTACTGGGAGACAAACGGGGTATGTGCCTGAGGTATGTGCCAGGGTTGAGGGGTTAAATGAATGTTGTCCTCTTCAGGGGATTGGATTTTGGGGTACACAGAAACTTTCCCTTACTCCCAGCAGGGAGGTCAGGCTTAAAATGGAGAACAGTTTTCACTATCCCTATCAGTATTCCTCCCTCCAACTGAATCACACAGATCTGATCTAGGAAATCTTTGGTGTTTATTACGGGAACAAGGCAAAGGGAAAGAAAATAGGGGTTCAACTGGAAAAGGGGTGTAAGGCAACTCTAAAATCCCAAAAGTTCATCACTTTGCTAGGTACCCACCAAGTCCCAGACCTGAAGGTCAGACAAGGTGTTCCCCAAACACAGCTTCACTTTCCCCAAGCCCACTATTTATAATCCTAAAGCTATGGTTCTTGTAGATCTATTCAGGGGTACTGCTAATTGCTCAATTCTAGCCTTTAGGGACTGGTTTTCAGCTCTAATCTTTTCGTTTTCAGCTCTAATCTTTTTGTTTTCAGCTATGATCTTTTGGTTTTCTTTTTCAATCTGGTTCAATTTGCTTTTCAGTTCATTGGATTTCTGAGCCTCACTTTCCAATTGCAAGATTCTACCTTTTAAACTGTTATTTTCTTGCCAGATCTCTTCCATTTTCCTCAAAATCTCAGTTTTGAACTCTTCCATAGCTTGTGAGGAGTTTTCCTTATTTGAGGTGGGTCCAGATGCTTGTTTGTTCTCCTCCTCCGTTTGCTCAGTTGTCTGGATTTTCTCTGTGTAAAAGTTGTGGAGTGTTAAAGACTTTTTTTTCTTGTTGTTAATCTTTCTCTTCTGAACTTCCTGTGACTGGGTAGCCATCATTAGCCCAGCAGCTTCTCAGCTTTATCCTAGCGCTCAGGGTCTGTCCGCGGTCTTTTGGCTCCTGAGGTCTGTTTTTTTCCAAGGTCAAGCCCCCTGGTGGACCCCCTTGCTTGATCCTCTGCAGGAGGTTCCTTTACCAGTCTCAGGGCGCTGCTTCCACAGTCGTATACCCGTCTGCGCTGGTTCCCCACTCAGGGTTTCAGAGCTTTAGCTAGCGGCTGTGTCTGCCTCCACCCAAGCCTCCACCCGTGCCTGAGCTCTGAGCCCGCCTGAGCTCTGCTCCCCCGCTCTGCGCCCTGAACCTGCGCTCAGATTTCACGTGCGTTCTTTGGCTTTTTGGGGTCCCAAATCTTGCTGCTCTCAGGAACAGGCCCTGGAGCTGCCAATGACTCGATGGGTGCCCCATACTTGCTCTATTTCTTTTTACCTGGCTTCGGCGATATAGGTGCTGTGTGTGGAGGGAGTGGGGGTGGGGTGGTTGCTCAGCCCTTGATTTAGTGAGAGCTGTTTCACCACTTTATAGCATGGAAATGTCCCGATTCCACGTACCTTCCACGCTGCACCCTGTTGTGGGGTTCCTCCGTTTGTCTGGACTTGTTTTTATGTCCCCTTGAGGAGTCTTGTGTGTTTCGGTCAGGAGAGGTTAAGAGCTGCTTTTTACTCTGCCTCCATCTTAACCCGGAAAAACCTCAGGGGTACTGCTGAGCAAAACCCAAGGCACGTGAGGTTCAGGAATGGCTCCCCCAAAGGAAGTCCAGAAAACCCCAAAAACTCTGTTGGCACTTTGTTTTCATTCTTACATCTGTCTGATTCACAGCCTGGCTCCCACCTCTCTTTCCATCCTCATTATATATTACTCCCATTCCCATACTTTATAATCTACCCACCTGCCCTTCTCTCTATTCCTCCATTTCCCATCTCCATACATTTGCACTGGCTGGACCCATGCCCAGATGCACGCTCTTTTCACTATTGCCTCATAACATTCTTCTCTTTTTTCAAGACACAGATCAATAAGACTAGGAGTTGGTTTTATGAAAAATAAAATAAAATAGACAGAGGATTGGTTAATTTGGTTAAAAAAAGAAAGAAGAAAATCATATAGTCAGCATCAAAAATGAAAAGGATGAACTCACCACCAGTGAAATGAAAGCAGTCATTAAGAGCTAGTTTGCCCAGCTATATGCCAATAAATCTAACAATATAAGTGAAATGGATGAATATTTACAAAAAATTAATTTCCCAGATGAACAAAAGAGGAAATAGAATATTTAAACAAGCCCGTCTCAGAAAAAGAAATTGAACTCCCTAAGGAAAAAATCTCCAAGTCCAGATGGATTCACAAGTCAATTCTAGCAATTATTTAAAGAACAATTAATCCCAATACCATATAAATTTTTGGGAAAGTAGGCAGAGAAGGAAACCTGCCAAATTTTTTTTTATGGCACAACTATGGTATTGTTATCTAAGCCAAGATGAGCAAAAAACAGAGAATAGAGAATTATAGGCCAATTTCATTAATTAATATAGATGCAAAAATTTTAAATAAAATACTAGCAAGGATACTACAGCAATATATCACAAGGATCATTCACTATTATCAGTGGGATTTATACCAGTAATGCAGGGCTGATTTAATATTAGGGAAACTATCAGAATAATTTAGCATATCAATAACCAATCTAATGGAAATCACATGATTATCTCATTAGATGAAGAAAAAATCTTTGACAAAATACAACATCCATTCCTATTAAAAACACTAGCAAGTATAGGAATAAATGGACCATTCCTTAAAATGATAAGAACTATCTTCCTAAAACCATCAGCAAGTACCATCTACAGTGGGGAAAAGTTAGAAGTCTTCTCAATAATATCAGAAGTGAAGTAAGGATACCCATTATCACCACTACTATTAATGTTCTATTAAAAATGCTGCTTTAGCAATAAGACAAGGAAAAGAAATTGAAGGAATTAAAGTAGGCAATATGGAAACTAAACTATCACTCTTTGCAGCAATATGATAGTATACTTAGTGAATCCTAGAGAATCAACTAAAAAGTTAGTCAAAATAATTAATAACTTTAGTAAAGTTGCAGGATACAAAATAAATACACATACATCATCAGTTCAGCAGCAAGAGATAGAAAGAGAAATTTCATTTAAAATAACTCTAGACAATATAAAATACCTTATAATCTACTTGCAAGACAAATCTAGGAATTACAGGAGCACAATTACAAAACACTCCACGCAAATATAGTCAGATCTAATCAACTGTAAAAATATTAATTACTCATGGGTAGGCTAAGATAATATAATAAAAATGACAATTCTACCTAAATTAATTTTACTTATTCAGTGCCATACCAATCAAACTACCAAATAATTGTTTTATAAAACTAGAAAAAAATAATCACAAAATTCATCTGGAAGAACAAAAAATCAAGAATATTAAGGGTATTAATGAAAAAAATGTGAAGGAAAATGGCCTAGCAGTACCAATCTCAAACTGTCCTATAAAGCAGTAATCATCAAAACAATCTGATACTGGCTAAGAAATAGAATTATGGATCAATGGAATAGATTATATGCATGATATACAGATATAAATTATCTAGTGTTTGATAAACCCAAAGACCCCATCTTTTGGAATAAGAACTCGCTGTTTAACAAAAACTACTGAAAAAAACAGAAAACCAGTATGGCAGAAACTAGGTATAGAACAATATCTCACACCCCTATACCAAGATAAAGTAAAACTGGACACATGATTTAAATATAAAGAGTGATACCATAACTAAATTAGGGGAATGTAGAATAGTTTACCTGACCAAACTTTGGAGAAGGGAAGAATTTATGACCAAACAAAAATAGAGAGCATAATGAGATGTAAAATGAATAATTTTGATTATATTTTATTTAAAAGCTTTTGTACAAACAAAATGAATGTTACCAAGATTAGAAGGTAAACAACAAATTAGGGGGAGAATTTAATAATAAATTTCTATGATGAAAATCCAATTTCTCAAAACTATAGAGAACTAAGTCAAATTTATAAGAATACAAGCCATTCCTCAAAGACAAATGATTAAAGAATACAAACAAGCAATTTTCAGAGGAAGAAATCAAAACTATCAATAATCATATGGAAAAAATGTTCTAAATCACTCTTGGTTAGAGAAATGTAAATTAAAACAACTTCACACCTATCAAATTGACCAATATGGCAGTAAAAGAAAGTGGTAAATATTGGAGGGGATGTGGCAAAATTGGGACACTAATGCATTGTTGGGGGAGTTGTGAAATGATCCAACCATTCTGGAGGGCAATTTGGAAACTGTGCCTAAGGAGTTATAAAACTGCATAACCTTTGGTCCTGTAATATCACTACTTAATGTGTATCCCAAAGAGATTTTTTAAAAAGGGGTGGAGAGGACTTACTTGTACAAAAATAGTTAGAGCAATTCTTTTTGTGGTGTCAAGGAAATGGAAGTTGAGGGGATGTCCTTCAATTGGAAAATGGTAGAACAAATTGTGATACGTGACATATGAAATTATAAGCAGGATGATTTCAGGTAAAGCTATAAATATCTACATGAACTGATGTAGAATGAAATAAGCAGAACTGGGAGAACATTGTACATAGTACCAGCAATATTATATTATGATCAACTGTGAAAACTTGGCTCTTCTCAGCAATGCAATGATCTGAGACAATCCTGAAAGACTTATGATGAGGAATGCTATTCACTTCCAGAGAAAGGACTGTTGAGTCAGATGGATGTGAATCAAAGCATAGTATCTTTCATACCAGTGTATTTAAAGTTTTATTTTTTATTTTTGGTTTTGTATGAATGTGCTCCTAAAACAGTGACCAACATAGATGCGTTTTGCATGATGATAAAAATAAAATAAAAATAAGAATTTTTTTAAATGGTGGCTTAAGCAGTGCTTTCTACAAGAAGGTTTTCCTATTCTTTCCTATTTATTTAATTTATATTTATTTAATATTTATTCTGAATATATTTTAAGATATGCATGCATGCTGTCTCATGTGATAGAATGTGACTTCCTTGTGAATGGGGATGGGTTTGTTTTTTAGATTTGTATCTCTTTCATAGCATTATTCTTGGCACAATTGTGGGTAGAGAATAAATGTTTTTATGCTAATAAAGCCAATAATTAATGGGTTTGTTTTTTAAAGCCTGGTCTGAGGATTCATCAGTCTTCTTTGCTTCCATTTTTTCATTCTCATTTCTAGCTCAGCTATTCACAAGGGAAGTTCCACGTTACCTGTCATTATTTTATGAGGTTTTCTGATACAGTGAAAATAGCATGAACTCTGGAGACAGAGGACTTGGGTCCTAATTCTGCCTCTGCTTTTTATTTAATAATATGTCACTAGTGTGACCTTGGGCAGGCAGATTGGTAGAAAAAATGTTGGACTTCTGAGGTGTCTTCTAACTTTAGGTCCATGATCTTCCTATAGTGTTCTACCTCTAAAATCTTGAAATAAAACTCCTTTTCTCTGATCACTTTTGTGCTTTAATCTTTATCATTTCCTTACTCCTCTTAAATTTACTCATTGTCCTCACAAACTCTGATTCTTTAATCCTTTGTGCTTCTTTTAGTCCATCACTCTAATCTAGTCTCACTTCCTTCTCTTTACAGACCTTTTTTTTAAAAAAAATGTTGTTATTTAGTCTATTAGTCATGTCCAATTCTTTGTGATCCCATTTTGGGTTTTCTTGGCAAAGACATTGGAGTGGTTTGTCAATTCCTTCACCAGGGCAAACAGGGTTAAGTGACTTGCCCAGGGTCACACAACTGAGTGTCCGAGACTGGATTTATAGTCAGGTCTTCCTGACTGTGGAACCAACACTTTATCTGGTGTGTCACCTAGCTATACCAGAAATTATCAAGCATTAAATTTTTTCTCCTTAACTTCCCCTACTCACTGAAAGGAAGATGGAAATGGAAGGAAGGAAGGAAGGAAGGGAGGGAGGGAGGGAGGGAGGGAATAAGAGAAAAACCTTTGTTTTATATAACTTAATCAAATAAAACAAATTTCCCCTATTGACCACACCTAAAAATGTGTTTCTCAGTCTGTACATTAGTTTATCATTTGTTTGTCATGAGGTAGGCAGGGTTCCTTTTCATTGGTCCACTGGAATTAATGTTGATCATTGTGTTGGATCAGAGTTTGTTTTTACAATACTGATGTTTAACATAAAATACATTTCTGATTCTGCTTAGCTCATTCTGCATCAGTTCATACACGTTTTCCCTTCTCTGTTATTTCTTTAAAACCAGTAATATTCCATTACATTCATATATCATAATTTATTCAATTATTCCCCAATGGAAGATTACCCCTTTAGTTTCCAGTTCTTCATGACTACATTATTACTATATTATTTAATATATATAAAATATGTAATATATTCAATAATTTAATGATAATAAGACTATGTGAAACCTTTTCCTTTTTCATCTCTTTGGGATATTGGTCTAGTAGTAATAATATCACCGGACCAAAGTAATATTTTGATCTTGACTCTATTGTTAAACATTTTTAAAAGGGACTATTCTCCATCTTTCAATCCCTTCCCCCTCTTGTCCTTCCACTCCAGTTCATTATTCCTTTCAGCACACCTATTTTCTTCTTTCTAAGAGAACTTAACTCTACCTTTCCTTAGGTTAAGGACATTCATCAGGAGTTCCCTCATCTCCCATCTTCCAGACATTATAACCTTCTATAAACTAAGGTATTTACTAAAGGTTCTATAATCTACTTGCTGATAGGGTATGGTGTCTACCATAATGTTTTCTGATTTTGATTTCTAATAATGCCTGGACCAGTACCAAGAAATCCCATATATGTGGCACAAATTTAATCTGTGGTTAGTCTTAAATCAATAAATTAAAGTATTGGACTGATGATACCAAAGATGTGAATTCAAGCCTCCTACATGTAGCCTGTGTCCCTCTTCTCAGCAGATGACCTCACATAATTTTGATGAGAAGATCAAGATGATCCAATGGGAGCTCCATTATTTCCATTCCTCCACACCTCAAAATCTTTCATATAGTTTCAGTGGATTTGTTGGCCCTTTCTTCTTGCCAAAGCTAACCTCATCTACTTTTCCCCTTTACCCCAATCTGTTCTTTTATGCAGGTATCTAGCTAGATATTCAGCACTAATCCCTGCTCTGAACTCCAGTCTCACTTAACCAACTATAGCCACAGTGGGGTAAACACTTAATAAATCATGGGGTAAACACTTAATAAATCATCAATCTATTTTTCTATCTCTCTTCATGATTTGTTTTCTTTCTCCTCTCCCCTCTCTCTCATTTGCAATTTCTCCCTATTTGACATTTCTCAGCTGTGTACAAACATGCATGACTCCCCACTAATCTTAAAACATTCCCATCCATCACACATCATCCTACCTTTTCCTATTCATTGCTAAACTTTTAGTAGTCTCCTTTAATTGCCTCCAGATCCTCAATGCCCATTAATTCAGCAATTTCTTGCAGACTTGCAAAATCTAACCCTCTACTAAGTCTATTCTTTCAAAGGTCCCCAGAGACTAACACACACATTAATAATTTTCCAGTCCTCATCTTCCTTGACCTTTCTACAGCACTTAACAACATAGACCATCTCCTTACTGAGTAATTTCTCCTCTCTTGGATTCTATGACACTCCTCTTTCCTGATTTGTTTTTCTGTTTTGGATTATAAGATCATGTGTACATAACTCTAAAATGAGAAGGAACTTTAGAGGCTATCCAAGCCAACTTTCTCATTTTGCAGATGAGGAACTAAAGCCATTGGAGGATAAGTGACTTGCTCAGGGTCACATAGGTATTTGAACCCCATTCCTTTGATTCCATAACTGCTCAATTTCTTCTTGATTTCTTTTCCTGGTTTTCATCTTCTTGCCTTTTTTGATAGGAGGTCCTTCAACCTTTTTTCTATGTTTAGAAATCTGAACTTAAATACCAATAACAAAAGAGCATTTTCCATATACACAGAACACATCCAAAACACGATTCTCTATGAACCAGCAAACCTCCATTTCACACCACTTGCTTTTTTTTAAAGGATATATAAATCCTATCTACTTTCAAAACTATCTTTCTTTAACTATGTGATAGATATGTGACCCTAGGCAAATCCTTTAACCCCAGTTGCTTAGCCTTTACCAGTTAGTATTGATTCTAAGATAGAAGGTAAATATTTCAAGTAAATAAATGAATGAATCAATGAATCAATGAGCACAGTCAAACAAGACAACTCTACACAGTGGACTTATCCAGAAATAGGTTTATTTTCTTTCTCTTTCTTTCTGTACTTTTTGCATTAATAAGTGTCAGATGTTAATTCAAACCTCAGTATTTCCTGAGAAGACCAAAACTCTATTCACTTTATTTTATTTTTATTTTGACCTTTAACACCAAAAAATGACTCTTTTTACACACACAGTAGAACACACAAAGGATTCTGTATGAAACTGTGAATCTCAGTTTCGTACTGCTTACATCACCTCTCTGGCAGGAAGTGGGTAAAATGCTTCATCATACATTCTCTGGAGTCATGGTTAGTCATTGTATTTATCAGAATTCTTGAGTCTTTCAAAATTGTTTTTCTTTACAGTGTTGTTGACTGATATAAGTTCTCTGGGTTCTGTTTACTTCACTGTGTGTCAGTTGATATTACTGAGAATTCTCTGAAATCTTTTATTATTCATTGTTGAGCAATAATATTCAACTAAATTTATATGCCACAATTTGATCAGTATTTGTCTAGAGGCCATCTAAGTTTCCCTTTAGAGTTTTTCATTTTCTTCTCTTCACCTTAAATTCCTCATTCAAGTCAAGAAGCTATTTTTACTTGTGACTACTATTCCTTCCCCAGTTATTATCCTCCATCTTAATGTACTCCTCCCCCCATTTAAATTCAATGTATTTCTATTGAATGAATGTGTTCAAAGCTTCCTTGTCCATTGCAGATAAGAAAAATCAAGCCCACTCTCCCCACCCTTTCATCCATGTTTGTATGGTCTTCTTCTCAAGAACCTCAATCATGAGGAAATAGCAAGTTCTACCCCCTTCTTCCTCGTTTCTACACTGACATACTCTGAACTACTCCAATATTATTTTTTAATTAATTTTAATTAAACTAAATTAATTTAAATAAAATTTTAATTAAAATTCTAAAGAAACACTTGCTTCTATTTGACTACAAGCACCATATCACTACACAGGCATTTCCAATATTCAATAAATTTATCTTTCTAGGTTTCTCTAAACTCTTGTGGTTTCCATTTCAAAATTTCTACTCAGCTTTTCATCTTGGTCTTTTCATCAGAAATGTTTGAAATTTGTAATTTGATATAGGTTGTACATATATTATCATACAATATATATTCTCATGTTTGTCATGTTGTGAAATAAATCACATATTGCTTATAGTAGAAAAAATTCGTGGAGGAAATAAAGCAAAGAAATGGTATGTTTTTATCTGCATTCAAAGTCTGTCTCTTCTTTCTATTGCAATGGATATCCATTTTTTGTCATGAGTCCCTTGGAATTCCTGGATCCTTGATCAACATACATTATTGTTGTTATTATATACAATATTTTCCTAATTCTGCTCACTTGACTTTGTGTTACTTCATATAAGTCTTTCAAGGTTTTGAGGGGATCATCTTATCTGTCATTTTTTATGGCACAATAGTATTCCATTACAATCATATACCACAACTCCCAGTTGATGAATCCCTTCAGTTTCCAGTTATTTGCCATTACAAAAAGAGCTTCTTTAAACATTTTAGAATGTATAATTTCTTTTCTTTTTCTCTTGATCACCTTAGAAAACCCTAATGGTGGTGTTGATGGGTCAAAATGTATAAACAGTTTTATAACCCTTTAAGTATAATTCCAGATTGCTCTCCAAAATGGTTGGACCAGTTCACAGTACCACCAATAAAGTATAAGTATTCTCATTTTTCCATTCCCTGGAATATTTGCCATTTTGTTCCTTTATCATTTTAGCCACTATGACAGGTGTGAGATGATATCTCAGAGTTGTTTTGATTTGCTTATCAATAATTATCTAGAGTATTTTCCCATAATTATATATAGCTTTGATTTATTCTTCCAAAAATTGTCTGTTCATATCTTTTGACCATTTATTAATTTTCATGTTTTTAATACTCTTTTTGCTTTTCTTTTTCAAGACCATCCTCCACTTCTGCATATTTGAATCCCCAATCTATTCTCTTTTCCATTGCAGATTCATGTTGTGCAAGGCATAAATTCTGCTTACTCAAGTCTTATTTCTCTTTTCTCAGAAATGGCATGTTGTAGTTCCATGTTCTCCTTAAATTCCATAAGGTGTTATGTCTCATTAAGTCTTGGATATTTTTCCTTTATTTTTAAGTATTTATATACAGATTTTATTCAGAATATTTATTCACAGAACACATTTACTACATCAAGAAACCATTTTGTTGTTACTGTTTTTCCTAATGATTTATATATTCAAGGTCTTTGATTTTTCTTCTTCCTGAAATTTTTGGTACTTTCAGTCTTTTTTCTTTCTTATTTTCCTTATTACTCACTTCCTGACTTCCTTTCCACTGACTGTGGTAATCTTCAGGGCTAGATCTTAAAGTTTCTCAGCCTTCTCCCACACTGAGCAATTCACAGTTCACCAACCTGGTCTCTGCTCCCAACTGACTTTTGGATAGCCAGCATCTGGGTGCTGGTCTCTTTTCCTCAGGTTCAGTGTAGTGCTGCGCACTCCCCATAAGCACAATGTCCTGTCTTGTTGACCTGTCCCATTCACTCTGTTCCCTAGTTTTCTGACCTGGCACCAGAAAATCCAAAACTGTTTTTCCTAGCACTGGTGGTTCAGAGCTTTGCAGCACTGGTTCTTCTGGGTTTTAGCACTTGCAGCCTTCTGCTCCTGAAGATCTGTGACCAAGATAGCTGTCAACCTTATCTTTTGTAGCCTAGAGCCAGGATGTTCACAGAAATAGTAAAAGGGAAGGGGGACTGGAGTGGATTTAATTATAAATCTATGTCACATCATTGGTTCTACTATTGCAGTCTTGTTGTCAGTAGAATAGGGAGTGGGGATCAAAGAAAATATCTAGTCTACCATATTGTTGCTGCTATGACCTGGAAGAAATATAATAGCCTTCTAATAGGTCTCTTTACCTCTAGCCTCTCTGATCTTTTCTTCATACAATTGGCAAAATACATATTTGTAAGGGATAAATTTAAATATCACTCCCCTATTTTTTAAAAAGAAAAAAATTACAATTTTCACTGGTTCCTTGTGGCTGATAATATGTAAAACTTTTAGTCTAGCAATTAAAGTCTCACAAAACCTGATTTCTACCTACTTTTGTATTCTTATTTCACATTATACCCTTCACATACTTTATATTCCCACCAATTGTGACTACCAGCTGTTTCCTGAACTCAGCCAGCTAGTCCTTCCTTTCACACAGCTGCAGAGGCTATCAATCATGCCTGGATTGCACTTCTAGGATAAGCTCAGGTGTCAATTTCTCCATGAAACTCTCCCATATCTTCCCAGCAGAAAAATGGTCTCTCATTCTAAAAAATTTCCTAGAGTATTTTATATGGTCCTATCATTTCCCACTTCACATACTACTTAATTTCATGCTGATCTATGTATGATATGTATACTTCTAGTGGAAGTAAGCTTCTTGATTCCTGTGAATAATTAGGAAGAACCTACTGTGTTATGTAAGGCACTATGCTAAACATTTTTCATTGCATTAAAAAATTTAAAAAGAAAGGGTCCATATACACCAAGATATTTATAACCACACCACTGTGGTAGCAAACTGGAATCAAAATGGAGATCCACCAACTGGAGAATAGCCTACCAAATTGTGGTGTGTGAATGTAATGGAATATTGTGCTAAAAGAATGTAATGGAATATTGTGCTATAAGAAACGTTGAATAGAGAGGCATGGAAAGAGCTACATGAAATTATGCAGAGTGATATAAGGAAAGCTGGGGGAAATTATACATGACTAAAATATGAATAAAAAACAATAAAAATATGAACAAAATGAATGCTGCATAATTTCAAAGAGCAAATATGGCACTAAAAAAGAGACATGAAATGACACTTCCCTTAATTCCTTTGCAGAGGTGGATGGAGGAGGTCAAATTTTCTCAATGTATTGATGTGTTTTGCTATTTTTTCCCCTTTTCTTTCTTATTCCTAAAAAAAACTCTTTGACATAAGGGATAGATGACTTAGAGGGAATTGTTATTTAGTTGTTTTAGATGAATTTGACTCTTCGCGATCCCATTTGGAATTGTCTTGGCAAAGGTGCTAGAATGATTTGTCATTTCCTGCTCCAGCTTATTTTATGGATGAGGAAACTGAGGCACACACACAGATAAAGTGATTTTCCCAGGGTCACACAGCTCCTTAGTCTAAGGCTGGATTTGAACTCAGTTCCTCTTGACTCCAGGGCCCACACTTTATCTGCTGTACCATCTAGCTGCCCTCTAAGAATGAGTAAAGGCAGAGATAAAGGAGGAAATCTAGGGGATGGAAAACTATATGAATAAGAGGCAGCTGGATAGCACAGAGGATAAAACACTAGACCTGGAGTCAAATATGATCTCAGACACTTCCTATCTGTGTGACCTGGGCAAATCACTTATCTTCAATTGCTTAGTTCTTGCTATCTTCTGTCTTAGAACTGATACTAAGATAGGGAGTAAGGATTTTAAAAATGTGTGTGTGTATGTGTATGTAAATGAAATCTATGTTATATAGAAATCTTCATTCAATATAGGAACAATGATAAAAAAGTACTATATGACATGTATCCTTCTTCAATACTTTAAGTATCTATTATTTAATGAATGTGGATACTCCTTTCAAATCAGCAGATTGTAACCTCCAGATGCTACCCCACCCCCGATAATTTAGTAGATATTTTAGGATTTACTAAAGCTGAAACTATTCATCACCTTTTGATCTAGTGATGAGACTTTCTGACTTTAGGAGGACTGGACTTCAAACAAATGTATAGAGTCCGTACTATAGTTCAGCATTGGTGAAGGTCTTCAAGTTTGCATGCCCAGATTGCAATTTCAAGGAACCTGTAAGCATTACCATAAATTGTAGAGGGAGGAAGTGCTCTCTTTGGGTGGCTGGACAGAGTGGCAGGTCATGCAAAAATGTCCTCAGGCTCTGGGAAGAAGGGGAAAAGAAAAGCTCCCCAAATGCTAGCTCTGCACACATGCCAATACTTCACCAACACTGCTATAGACCAACATCAGAGCCCTACTCAAAAATCTTTTCAGATAGAAGGCTCTGCCTAAGCCTGGTCTCAGATGCCCCAGTCTTTGAGAGTTCAGGGTGGTATCTGTGCTTCATTAAGAACTTAGAGTAGATACAGAGTAACAATAATATTGTAAAACAATCAAATGTGAGAGATCCAGAACAATTGTGAGGGACTTATGAAAAAGAATGCTCCCACCTCCAGAAAAAGATATGGTGGAGTCAGAATGTAGATGGCAGCATAAGATTTTTCACTGGCTTGTTTGGTCATATATTTTGGGGTTTGGGTTTTATAAGATTATTCACTTACAAAAATGTATAATATGGATATATGTTTTGTCTGATAATACGTGTATAACCCAGATTGAATTGCTTGTCAGCTTTGGGAGGGAAGAAAGAAGAGAGACAATTTGGGTCATATAGGTTTGGAGAACTCATGTGGAAATTTGTTATTAAAATAAAAATTAAATTTAAAAACATTTTAAAGAAATTAGAGTAGGACTCCTATGGAGGTATAATACAGGTGCATTGCAGGTGAAGAGTATGTAATGCAACCAAGGCAGTACTCAGGGGGAAATTTATATCCTTGAGTGCATATATTAACAAATTAGGGAGGGCAGAGATTAGTGAATTGGGCGTACAACTCAAAAAACTAGAAAGCGAGCAAATTAAAAATCCCCAGATGAAAACTAAATTAGAAATACTAAAAATCAAGGGAAAAATTAATAAAATCAAAAAGTAAAAGAACTATTGAATTAATAAATAAGACTAGAAGCTGGTATTTTGAAAAAACAGATAAAATAGACAAAGTACTAGTCAATCTAATAAACAAAGGAAAGAAGAAAACCAAATTGACAGTATCAAAGATGAAAAGAGAGACCTCACCTCTAATGAAGGGGAAATTAAGGCAATCATTAAAAACTATTTTGCCCAATTATATGGCAATAAATATAACAATCTAGGAGATATGGATAAATATTTACAAAAATATAAATTGCCTAGATTAACAGCAGAAGAAATAGAATACCTAAATAATCCCATATCAGAAAAAGAAATTGAACAGCCATCAAAGAACTCCCTAAGAAAAAATCACCAGGTCCTGATGGATTCACAAGTGATTTCTATCAGACATTCAAAGAGCAACTAATCCCAATACTATACAAATTATTTGATATAATAAGCAAAGAAGGAGTCCTACCAAATTCCTTTTATGACACAAATATGGTACTGATTCCAAAGCCAGGGAGATCAAAAACAGAGAAAGAAAACTACAGACCAATCTCCCTAATGAACATGGATGCAAAAATTTTAAATAGAATACTAGCAAAGAGACTCCAGCAAGTAATCAAGAAGATCATCTAACATGATCAGGTGGGATTTATACCAGGAATTCAAGGATGGTTCAATATTAGGAAAACCATCCACATAATTGACCATATCAACAGTCTAACAAACAAAAATCACATGATTATCTCAATAGATGCTGAAAAAGCTTTTGACAAAATACAGCATCCATTCCTATTGAAAACACTGAAAAGTATAGGAATAGAAGGACCCTTCCTAAAAATAATAAACAATATGTACTTAAAACCATCAACAAGCATCATATGCAATGGGGATAAATTAGAAGCCTTCCCAATAAGATCAGGAGTGAAACAAGGATGCCTATTATCACCTCTATTATTCAACATAGTACTAGAAACACTAGCAGTAGCAATTAGAGAAGAAAAAGAAATTGAAGGTATCAAAATAGGCAATGAGGAGACTAAGCTATCACTCTTTGCAGATGATATGATGGTCTACTTAAAAAATCCCGGAGAATCAACTAAGAAGCTTGTAGAAATAATCAACAACTTTAGCAGAGTTGCAGGATACAAAATAAATGCACATAAATCATCAGCATTTCTATATTTTTCCAACACATCACAACAGCAAGAGGTAGAAAAAGAAACACCATTTAAAATCACCCTAGACAATATAAAATACTTAGGAATCTACCTACCAAAACAAACAGCAATTATATGATAACAACTACAAAACACTTTCCAAACAAATAAAACTAGATCTAAACAATTGGAAAACCATTGATTGCTCATGGGTAGGACGAGCTAACATAATAAAAATGACAATTGTACCCAAATTAATTTACCTATTTAGCGCCATATCTATAAAACTACCAAAAACCTTCTTTACTAAATTAGGAAAAACTATAACAAATTTCATTTGGAATAACAAAAGATCAAGAATATCAAGGGAAATAATGAAAAAAATGTGAAGGAAGGGGGCCTAGCCAGATATTAAACTATACTATAAAGCAGCAGTCTTAGACTTGGGGTAAGTGACATCAGCAAGACAGTGTATGATAAACCCAAAGAGCCCAACTTTTGGGACATGAATCCACTATTTGACAAAAACTGAAGGGAAATTTGGAAAACAATATGGGAGATATTAGGTTTAGATCAACGTTTTGCACCCTACACCAAGATAAATTCAGAATGGGTGAATGACTTGAATATAAAGAGGGAAACTATAAATAAACAGAATGGTATACTTGTCAGATCTCTGGGAAAGGAAAGATTTTAAAACCAAGCAACAGTTAGAGAAAATTACAAAATGTAAATTAAATGGCTTTGATTATATTAAACTAAAAAGCTTTTGTACAAACAAAAACAATGCAGCCAAAATCAGAAGGGAAACAACAAATTGGGAAAAAAGTCTTTATAACAAAAAACTCTGACAGGGGTCTAATTACTCAAATATACAAGGAGTTAAATCAATTGTATAAAAAAATCAAGCCATTCCCCAGTTGATAAATGGGCAAGAGACATGAATAGAAAATTTTCAGATAAAGAAATCAAAAGTATCAATAAGCACATGAGAAGATGTTCTAAATCTCTAATAATCAGAGAAATGCAAATCAAAACAACTCTGAGGTATCACCTCGCACCTAGCAGATTGGCTAAAATGAAAGAAGGGGAGAGTAATGAATGCCAGAGGGGATGTGGCAAAATTGGGACATTAATGCATTGCTGGTGGAGTCATGAACTGATCCAACCATTTTGGCTGGCAATTTGGAACTATGCTCAAAGGGCTATAAAAGAATGCCTACCCTTTGATCCAGCCATACCATTGTTAGGTTTGTATCCCAAAAAGATCATAGATAAACAGACTTGTACAAAAATATTTATAGCTGCACTTTTTGTGGTGGCAAAAAACTGTAAAAGGAGGGTATGCCCTTCAGTTGGGGAATGGCTGAACAAATCGTGGTATATGCTGGTGATGGAATACTATTGTGCTCAAAGGAATAATAAACTGGAGGAATTCCATGTGAACTGGAAAGACCTCCAGAAACTGATGCAGAGTGAAAGGAGCAGAACCAGAAGAACATTGTACAGAGACTGATATGCTGTGGTAAAATCGTATGCAATGGACTTCTGTACCAGCAGCAATGCAATGACACAGGACAGTTCTGAGGGATTTATGGTAAAGAACACTACCCACATTCAGAGGTAGGAGAGGAAACATATAAGAAAAACAACTGCTTGAACACATGGGTTGAGGCGGACATGATTGGGGATGTAGACTCAAAACTACCACACCAATGCAACTATCAACAATTTGGTAATAGGTCTTGATCAATGACACATGATAAAACCAGTGGAAATGTGCATCAGCCATGGGTGGGGGGAAAGTGGGTGGTGAAGGGGAAAGTAGGAGCATGAATCATGTAACCATGTTAAAAATGAATATTAAGGGGGCAGCTGGGTGGCTCAGTGGATTGAGAGCCAGGCCTAGAGACAGAAGGTCCTAGGTTCAAATCTGGCCTCAGACACTTCCCAGCTGTGTGACCCTGGGCAAGTCACTTGACCCCCATTGCCTACCCTTACCACTCTTCTGCCTTGGAGCCAATACACATTATTGACTCCAAGACGGAAGGTAAGGGTTTATAAAAAAAAATGAATATTAATAAATGGTAAAAAAAATCTATATTTTCAGTACCTGGAACAGCTCCTTGTACCTTGTGAGTGCTTAATATTTATTACTTTAAATTAAATCAGTAGCCACATCCTATTGACTCAAAAAAATATAAAACAAGCAACAACAGCAAAAAACCAACTCAATTCTTTTTCACATGATTTTTGTTTTAGTTATATCTCTAACTCTGTACTGGTGCATTATTTTAAGAGGTAGGAGCAGAGCTCTATCCAGACAGAAATACTGGAAACATGGGCTGGCTTTGATATCACAACTTTTGTTAGGAATATGTACAAAGTTCTTCACCCAGATACCCAGCTTGATGTTCAGTTTGACTGGGTCTGACTACATTGTTAACAAAACAGCACAAACTACTTCATGAGATTTTTCCAGGAGTGAGAAGCATAGTTAAGACTAAGAGAAATACTGGCCTAAAAGTTATAAAACCTTCTATGAGTAAGAAGACTATCCCTAACTAGCTAGTTGTCTTTGGGGAAGTCATTTTGAAAAGCAATATGTTAATGTGATCAGAGTGCTAAATTTGGAGTTAGGTGAGATCTAGGTTTCAATGTTGCTTGATACTAGCTAAATTGAAGTTACTTAATGTCCCTGAACTTCAGTTTTCTCATTGGTAAAAAAAGGTTTAATAATATTACTTACATTAGTTAATCTATAAGTTGGTTGTGAGTATAGAATAAGATAATATAAAGAACTTTGTAATCCTGGGGGCAACTATATGGCTCAGGGAATAGAGCACTAGCATGGATTCAGGAGTTCAGGTCCAATTTCAGTCACTTACTAGCTATACAACCTTGGGAAAGTCACTTAATATTGTTTGCCTCAGTTTCCTCATCTATAACTATAACTATATATATATGAAATTTAGATTTTTAATAATGCTTTCCTCCCAACAAATCAGTTAAGTAGATAGTGCAAACTTTTTATCAGGTCCCATTTTACAAGTTAAAAAAAGTCTCAGAGATGTTAACTAAATTTAATGCAATAAAATAGCTAGTAGGTGCTGAAGCTCAAATTTAAACCAATACCTTTTACCTCCAGTTCCAATGGTCTTTTCAATGTATCATTTTGCCTCTCTGAGTCTGTTTTTGCATCTGTACAATGAATTTAAACTCAATGATGTTTGAAATCCCTTCTAAGACTATGATTCTACAATTGTAGCTGTAGTTTCATGCGGTCTTCTAAAGACCTAGAAAAGATCTACACGTCTCTACAAGTATCTAACTCGATACAACAACAACAACAAAAAATCTTGGGCTTTTTTTTCTTCTTCTTGTAATAATAGCAGTCCTGTATCCCAGGCCTCAGCTGTTTTTACTGGAACCCACTTGCTAGCAGACAGGTTTGCACAGCTGTCATGGTGAACTGGCTCAGGACTTCCAATGACATTCAGTTTGCTCTTTGAGTCTGTGCACAAAGTCAAGCGCATTGTTCTTGGGTTCCTGGCCATGGTCACACACTATCACCATCTGACATGAGGAACTGAAAAGTAACAGCCACACCTAATCCTGGGAAGAGCCCAGTGAGAAAGGTGTGCCCTGCACCTGAGCCACCTTTCTAGTTAGGGCTTAAGCAGTTTCCTTCTCCTTTGCCAGACCGTGAACGTGTTTGCAATTATCTGGCCATCACTGTCCAGCTCAGTAATTGAGCACCTCAATTCACAATTACCTTCCTGAGCTATTGAAAGCTTATAGATTTGGAATTACACCCAGACAGTTCTAAAATGATGTAGACCTTTAAACCACCCAATACCATTGCTGGGTCCATTTCCCAGGGAGATAAGGGAAAAGGTAAAGAACTCATATGCTCCAAAATATTTATAGAAGCTCTCTTTGCAGTGGCAAAGAATTGGAAATTGAGGGGTTACTCATCAACTAGGGAATAGCCAAACAAGTTGCAGCATATGATTGTGATGGAATAATACTGCATCATAAGAAGCAATGAGCAGGCTAATTAAAAAAAATACTTGGAAAGAACTACGTAGGATAATGAACAGTAGAACCCAAAGAATGTTATACACAGCTACAAAATTAATGCTAGAAGAATAAATTGTGAACATTATCTCCAGACAGTGAACTGAAAATGGAAAACATGAACATCTTCATTTGTATTTACATGTCAGTGATTCGGAGATGGTGGGGAGTGGTTTTGACACTTGTATATGGGATTTATTATGTAGATATGAAGAAAAGTAAGCTAAACGCATGCGGTTTCTCTTTCATTTATGCACAGTCTTTTTCTTTACATATGGAAATGCTTGTTTTATTTGGTTTTGTATAATATGGAATTTAAAAAAGAAAACTTATAAAGCATCTTAACCAACCTCTTTAATTTTACAGATGCAGAAAGTAAGGCTCAGAGAGAGTTTGACTTGCCCACAGTTGACTAGGCATGATGTATGTGGCAGAGCTGGGACACAAACCCAGGTCTTTTGACCTCAATCCCACTGTACTTAATCAGTCAATCAAAAAGCATTTATGAAGCACTTACCAGCTTCCTAAAAATGTTGTATTTCTTTCCATCTGCTGATAGTAATCAACTTGACCTCTCCTTTTCACTTTTGCCAGAGAGCCAGTCACTAAGGTTTTATTCCTTAGTGTGCTGACCAAGGCAAGCTAGAGACAGCTAGGTGACAGTGAATATGGTACCCAGCCTGGAGCCAAGAATACTCATCTTCCTGAGTTCAAATCTGGCCTCACACACTTACTAGCTGTAGGACCCTGGGCAAATCACTTAAAACTCAGTTTCCTCATCTGTAAAATGAGCTGGAGAAGAAAATGGCAAACTATACCAGTATCTCTGCCAAGGAAACCCTAAATGGGATCACAAGAGTTGAGCATGACTAAAACTACTGAACAACAAGTCCTTCTCAGATGTGAATCTGGATTTTTTAAAAATGCTTATAGCGGGCAGCTGGGTAGCTCAGCGGAGTGAGAGTCAGGCCTAGAGACAGGAGGTCCTAGGTTCAAACCTGGCCTCAGCTACTTCCCAGTTGTGTGACCCTGGGCAAGTCACTTGACCCCCATTGCCCACCCTTACCACTCTTCCACCTATGAGACAATACACCAAAGTACAAGGGTTTAAAAAAAATGCTTATAGCACCAGTAGGGATTAGAGTTGGAAGGAATGAAGAGGTCATTTGGTCCAACCGCAAATTCTTATTAGAAGGAAAGGAAAGAATCTTATGGCAAAAGCATATGATCATAAAATTAAAGAGGATGTTCAAGATTGTCTAATCTAGCATCGCATCCAATGTAATAATCCCCTTCTAGTCTAACAGTAGTATCTTCTATTTATACAGGATTCATATTTATTATAGGTATAGAAAAGAAAAGGTGCTTTCTTCACAACAACTCTGTTTCATAGATAGAACAAATATTATCACTCCCATTTTACACACTTTTACACAGAGAAGGGAAGTAATTTGTCAATGGTTGTGTAGAAAATAAATGGCAGAGCCCAGACTCATGACTTAAGTCCACTGTTCTTTCCACGATACCACAGATGACTTTCAACATCCTTGACCACAGATCACCCATGGTATGGAATCTCCCATGGGATAGAACAAACTAGGAAGGCAATTTCCCAAGAACTAGAGAGGTGAAATGATGTGACTTCAATTCTATGGAACTCAGTTTCCTAATGTGTGAAATGAAATAATAGAACTTGATGCCTTCTCAGGCCCCTTCCAGCTTTAAATCAACCATCCTTTTATCACAGGCAGTGAGTGGCATTTCCAAATAAGACACGATATGTAAACACTGCAAATTTTAAAGCATCACAGAAACACTAGCTACTATTAGCTGTTAGATCCAGCATTCAAAGTCAAGTCTTTTGATTTCAAACTCATTGCTTTGTTTCTTCTTCTACTCTAACTTCCATTATGCCACCTAGTCAGAATTAGGTCCAAAACAACATCTTCCATCATTACTTTACTGGTCTACTGATAAATAAAATTGTCAGCAAAGCAAGTCAAAATTTTATGAAATTATCCCCTTTTAGTGTGTTGGGACTTTTACCAGTTGCCTGGATTGTTGAAGTGCTGCCTCACATCTCAAACCTGTCTCTGTGTGAGTTTTGTGGCTGGTATTGAGAGTCAGCATCCATTTCCTCCATGGGGTTTACTGATATGAAATTTACTCCTACTATGATTTTGCTGCAATTCCAATTTCTGTTACTTATATTTCTACAACATATATATTTATGTTCTTGACATTAAAGAACACTTCACCTCCCATTCTGACTTATCTGTTGGTTTTAAATAAAGCATACCTTTTATTGTCATTTTCCAGTCTTGAATTTCACCAAGTTTCAGGAAAACCCATGAGGTTGTATTTACCTCCTTGCATTAAAATTTCAAGGTCTTTATACTTATAACATCCTAGATTGAAAGTTTATAAAGCATGTGAACCAACCTCTTAATTTTACAGTTGTTGAAAATGAAGCTCAGAGAGATTTTGTGACTAGCCCACAGTTGCTTAGATATGATGTGTATTGCAGAACTGGGGTACAGACCCAGCCCCTCTGACCTCAAGTCGACTGTTCTTTTTACTATACCATACTGTCTTGATTCTTTTCTTTTTTCTTTTTTCCATGGTTACATGATTCTTGTTGTCTCTCTCCCCTCTTCCCTCCTCCTTCTGGGAGCTGACAAGTAATTTCACTGGTTTATACATATATTATCGCTCAAAACCTATTTATATATTATTCATTTTTGCAATAACCTTTTAAAACCAAGCCCCCAAATCCTATACCCATATAACCATGTGATAAATCATATATTCTTCTGGATTTCTACTCCAACTGTTCTTTCTCTAAAAGTGGTTCTTTCTCATAAGTCTCTCCGAATTTTCCTGGATCATTGCATTGCTTTTAGTAGCAAATTCTATTACACTTGATCATTCCACAATGTTTCGGTTACTATATATAATGTTCTCCTGGTTCTGCTTATTTCACTCTGCATCAGTTTGTGGATGTCTTTCCAGTTCTTGTAGAAATCCATCAATCCATCTTGATTCTTTTCTTAATTCATATTCTGATTACTGATATGCAAACATCACAGCATAAATTTATCATTCATTCTTTTCCATCATGTCTGACTCTTTGTGAGTCATTTGGAGTTTTCTGGGCAAAGAGACTGTATTGGTTTGCCATTTCCTTCTTCAAATTATTTTACACATGAGGGGTGACTTGCCCAAGGTCACTTAGCTAGTGTCTGAAGTTGGATTTGAACTCAGGGAGATGAGTCTTCTTGACTCCAGGGCTGGCATTCTATCCACTGTGCCACCTAGCTGCCCCAGACACCTTGATAGTTGACTTAACTTGGAATCAAAGGATTAGAGTTCAATGCCTAACTTTACTACTTATTATCCAAAGGATCATCAACAAGTCACTGGCCCTCAGTTGTAAAACAAAATGTTTAGGTAAACTCTAAAGTCCCTTCCTGATTTAAATAACTATGAGGAAGAAGCAGGAGAACATATGTATTTGTGTTATGTCATAACCTCATAGAATTAAAGCTACAGGAGACTTTAGAGGTCATCTCTTCCAACCCCTTGACTTTATGGATAAGAAAACTAAGACCAGCTGTATGCTCATAAATGTTTAACAACCAGCCATCTGGAGGAAATATGTATGTGACACACTTTTAAATTTAATCTGCATTATTAACATTTTCTCCATTGCTGTAAGTCTAGAACTCAACAATACAGTAAGTCAAACCCAGATCAATCGAAATTCAACTACTGTTAGAGTAAGTAATCATATTCTAAGTGACAGAGCCAAGATTCAAACCCAGGTCTTCTGATTCTCTTAATTTGAAGTCTAGTGTTCATTCTCCTTAACCACGATGCTTAAAAAGACTGATTGCTTTGGATCCATCTGATTTGCTGAGCTTGTGCTTCAAGTTGAAGAGGGAGAATTTCAGCCCTCTGCATTTGTGGTGATGGTTGATTTCTCCTGGTCTCACTGTGGTAATAACTCTGTTCATGACTTATTAAGCATATTCTTAGTGGCTCCAGAGTGCACTGGGTTTAAGAATAGGGCCCAATTTAACTGCTGTTCATGGTTCAGGCAATCTGTACCTTTTGTTTCTGCCTTGCTGTGGTACAAGTCACCCAAAAGAACCAAAAGAACTATTAAATAATACAAATAAATTAATGAATGCTAATCATGTTATCATCTTTTAATTTCTTTTTTATTTCCCTATTTTATTAAGCCCTCTAAGTCATTCTTCATTCTCTCCTTATCCTTCCCAGTTTGGAACCAGAAGCAAATCTGATGAACAGGCTGTTGCAGCTTCAGTGGGGATATTTAAATATTAAGTGCCCCGTGACAGAGCCCATCTTGGGTAATGGCATGAGTCAAAGTGGTGGGGGATGGGAGAAAAAAGAACTAGTCAACTTACCATTATTTCTTTCTGGAATAGAATTATAATAGATGACAGAAGGGCAACTAAGTGGTGCAAAGGATTAAGCCCCAAGCCTGAAGTCAGCAAGACATGAATTCAAATCTAGCCTTAGACACTTACTAGCTATGTGACCATAGTCAAGCCACTTCACCCTGTTGGCCTCAGTTTCTTCATCTGTAAAATGAACTAAAGAAGGAAATGGTAATCCACCCCAGTATTGTTGCCAAGAAAACCCTAGATGGGTCCATGAAGAGCTGGATATGACTGAAATGTCTAAATAACAAAACAACAACAGATGGCCAAAATGAAAAGGAAAGACAGTCAGGGTAATATCATAGACAGATTTAGAGCTAGGAGGCACCTTAGGAAGTCACTGAATTTACAACTAGGGAAACAGACTCTGAGAGGTTAAGAGACTTGCCCAGGGTCCTGCAACGAGTAAGTGTATGAGGCAGGATTAGAACCTCAGTCTTCTCAAATCTCCATGCAGCTCTCTCTTCACCATGCCACATTGGTCTATTGCCTTGGTATGTGCTTTGATGTGTTTCCTGCCCTGGGCTCTGGGCTCTGCTGCAGAATCTAGTCTAGGCAGCAGTGACCCCTTGCTTTGATCTTGCCCACTAGGTGCAGCCCACTCCAAAGGGTCCTAGTCAAGCCTCCTCAAACAATCAGCCTCTTTCCAGGCTGTTTTATCTCCTTCACGTGGTGCAAGCTGATGTTCACATTAGTCATCAGCCTCTTCACATAGAGCCCAGAGATGAGGCAGGATTCAGGAATGCAAGTGAGGACTAGGGTGTGTAAGAAGGCAGGAGGCAGGCCAGTTTGAGGTTCACTCCTTAGCCAAGGAGAATAGGTCCAACAATGAAGTCATTAGAAGATTCCCCTGCAACCAAGGACTGGGCTTTGATTACTTACTGAGTGGGATCTAGCTCCCACTTTAGAGCCTGAGTTAATGACCCTAACAATCTTCAGAGGTCCTAAATGGCTCTCCAATCACCAGACTTCTCAGCACACAGGCAGGTTTCCAAAAACAGACCATCCCAGATGCATTCCTGTCTTGGAAAAGGACCCTTCAGGACAACAACCCCTAAGAGTTGCCTCTATTTTTGTGAAATTTTAAAAAGCAACACTTAGTGCTATAAAAAGAAATGCCAAAGGGTTTTTCAGACATAAAAGAATAAAAATAGGTGACATTTATGTGGGGCTTTCAGGTTGGCAAAAGCACTTTACAGACATTATCTCATTGGAGTCTCATAACAATCTTGTGTGTGTGTGGTGTGAGAGAGAGAGAGAGAGAGAGCTACAAAAGGTATTATATTATCTCCACTTATGGATGAGGAACCTGAGGCTCAGAGAGGTTAAGAAACTTGCCTATGATCACATTGTATCACTGTATTTAAACCCAAACTCTCCCAACAATTTACTACTCCACCATGATGCCTTTATGAGAGATAGATCTGCTTTGGCTCATTTGTTACCCCAAGTTTAGGCAACTTCTTGCTCCAGGCATATAAGTCAGCAGTATAAGTCACAGATGATGACTCTTAATCATGTGCATATCAGAATGGGTCCTGCTGATTATGTGATTCACATGTGATCAGATAATCATGTCATTCAACTGCAAGGATTTTCATTTCCTCTGGTCTCTGTAAGGTTTTGTGATTCAAAAGAGCCTTATTTGCCTTTTAAAAATCCAGACCATACATTGCTCAGTGTGTGTCTATTATCTGCCAGTTATTTGACAAAGTCATTTCTTAATCCTCTGCTCAAAAAAAAGGAAGGAAGAGAGAGAGAGAGAGAGAGAGAGAGAGAGAGAGAGAGAGAGAAAGAAAGAAAGAAAGAAAGAAAGAAAGAAAGAAAGAAAGAAAGAAAGA
>NC_058130.1:390510083-390533508 GCF_016433145.1 Gracilinanus agilis
GAAGGAAGGAAGGAAGGAAGGAAGAAAGGAAGGAAGGAAGGAAGGAAGGAAGGAAGGAAGGGAGGAAGGAAGGGAGGAAGGAAGGGAGGGAGGGAGGGAGGAAGATATTATGCCAACAGAAACATGAATCCCTAGTATGTCCCCTATCCCCAGCTTTCTATGCTAGAAACTTTAGAGCATTTCCTTGGTTAAGCTGAGTTTTCTTGCTCATAATTAGAGAACTCTGTCAACCTTTATTGTCTGGCATATATTCTCCTATGTTTAATTTCTATGATTTCTGTTTTACTCTCAACTTGGGCAAATGTTTTGCTGTGTATATTATTATGGAACTGGCATTTGGTGGGAACAGAATCAAGCCTTAACTGTACAGAGTCTTATTTCCCCATTTGGGGAATATAGTTCAAATAAAAAAATAGCTTCCCCTAGGATAACAACATTTAAGAAGGCAGAGCAATATTATTCTTCCCTGTGATTCTATAGCCAGCCTCTGGCCTCTATCTCCTGCCTCCCCCTTCCTGCCAGGAATCAAAGCCTCCCTTGGAAAACAGTGGGAGGAAGAGATGCTAGAGATACCTCCTCTTGGTTTTGTGGGAGCCCCATCTAGATAGATCAATGTCAACACCAATAATCTACATGGGCCAAATGAAACAGTATTGGGAAAGCCCTGCCTTAACAGCAGTGCATGTGAAAAAACCTAGGGCCTAAAACTGATCACCAGGCCAATTAAAATTGTTCAGTTTGAAACTTGAAAAAATAATAATAATAACAACAACAGCTAATATTTCAATAGTACCCACTATGTCCTAAGCCCTATGTTGAGTGCTTTACAAATATTCTGTCATTTGATCCTCACAACAACCCTGGAAGGTAGGTACTCTGATTATCCCCATTTTGCACTTGGGAAAACCGATGTTAAGTGACTTGCCATGATTCATATAGCTATTAAGTGTTGGAAGCCAGATTTCAAATTTTTGATAAAGGATTAATGAAATCAAGATGTAGAATGAGATATACATTTTTTTTCTCTGACCAATGTGGGAATTTATATTGCTTGGCTATACATATTTATTGAAAGGATTTTGATTTTTTTCTCCTTTTTTGAATGGAGGTAGGGATGGCAAGAGAGAGAGAGAGAAGGAAAGGGGAAAAGGAAAAAGGAGAAGATAATTGGAGCATTTTCTTTTTCAAAAAATGCACAGCAGAAAACAGAAAGAAGGTTAGGAGGAAACACAGGCAAACAAAACAACTTAGAAAGTTACCTGTTGAATTTATTATAATTAAAGAGAAAAATAAGCTATACATAATAAAGATTCACAGCTCTATGCATAATCTTTTTTCTTTTCTATTTTCTATATTGAAATGCTCATTTCATTATCTTTTAAAATTCAGAATAAAAAATTAATTTAAAAACATAACTGGCTCTCTATTACTCAGAGTATTCAAGGACAAGTGTTCAAGAACATGCCAAGGGTACCCTAGCTTTAAGAGAAAGACAGAAATAGATGATTTAGAATATCAACTAAGATTCAACTGAGTTGAATTCATTGTGTCACCTCTGCCATGCCCTACCAATGCAGGGCATTTTTATTATTGCTGTGATCTCTAGTTACTTAGTGAAATGACTTGCAATATTTATTCCATAGTTATTAAATTCTCCTGAATTTCACCATAAACTGGAAAGTATAATAGCAGATGACTATATCAACAATCTAGACATTCAGTTCCCTTCTTGCTTCAAGATCATTTCATGCATTTCCAATTTTCCTCGTTTTAGCAGTTTAGCAGTCATCTGCTAAAGAAACAAAAGTGCAATTCTCTATTGTAGAGTCTTTAAGGTTTGTCATTTGAGGCCACCAAAGTACTGTCCTAAGAGTCAGAAGTTTTAGACGCTAGTCCTGTCTCTGCCACTAACCCTTGGTGAGACATGGCATTTCACTGAAACTCCTCTCTGAAAAATGAAGAGTAGGTTGACGAGAGGACCTTTAAGGCCCACTTCCAGCTCTAACACTTTAAGATTCTTAACAGATTGGGCAATGTTTAGAGTGAACCCCTTCCTAGAGAGAATTTCCAGTAAGAACAAAAGAATTATAAACATTGGTGACAGGAAAGGATATGTGAGAAAATAAGGAACAGAAGGTGGTCGGAGTGCTAGTATTTTTAAATTAAATTAAAATTTTAAAACTTATTATTAAGGTGGCAATACAGTATATATTTATGTTTTTATGTACTTACATGTACACAGGTATAACACATGTCTAACTATGGCAATTAAACTGATGAAGAGTCAGGAGAATTTCCTGTGTCAAAATTACTTCTTGGGAACTCCATGAACCTTAAAATGACAAATTCATTAATTCCCTCATTCAACATTCATTTGCTAAACTTACAATGCAATTATAGGACCCTGGGTGGCACAGTGGATAGAGTACCATGCCTGGAGTCAGGAAGACTCATTTTCTTGAGTTCAAATCTGATCTCAGACACTTACTAGCTGAGTGACCTTGAACAAGTCACTTATCCCTATTTTCCTCAGTTTCATCATCTGTAAAAGGAACTGGAGAAGGAAAAGGCAAATCACTCCAGTATCTTTTCCAGTAAGACTCCAAATGGGGTCATGAAGAGTTAGAGACAAATGAACAACAGCAACAACAGAATGCAAAATACTGGGCCAGGCCCTGAGGATCTCTGCCTGTTAGTAGAGGTAAACCATGAGCTAAAGCACAAGTTAGTCAATGAAAGTACATCAAGTCAGGAACAAACTTAATGTTCTGGAAGTTCAGAGGAAGGAATGTTTTTTTTTGCTGGAAGTATCAGAGTGAGCATTCTAAGCTAAAGGAACAAGGTAAGGAAATGCTTGTGGGGAAAGAATAGCTAAGTGTGGCGTGTTTGGGAAATGGCTAGAAGTTTAATTTGGTTAGATCATGGGTTATATGAAAGAGTAAAGTGACATAAGGATAACAGTATAGGTAAAGGGCAGATCATGGTGGTACTTGAATTTCAGAATAAGGAACTTAGATTTTTTTTTGGTAAGTGATGAGTAGCCATCAGATTGAGTCCCAACTTCATGATTTACCAGCTGGAGAACAGCAGATCATTTGACATTTTTGGATCTCTCTTTGCTGTAAGATGGTAATCAATACTTATCTTACCTACCTCACAGGATTGTTACAAAAAATGCTTTCATTTAGACAATATTGTGACCTAGGTATGAGAAATATTGTTATCTCTATGGGAGGTTCAAAAAAGGTCATTAGGTCATCCAGCTAGTAAATGATTGAGCTAAACCTCAAATTGTCAACAGTTCCCTATTGTTTATAAAATAAAATTCAAGTTCCATGGCTTGACATTAAAGGTCCACCATCATGAGATCCTTCCCACATTCTCTACCATCTCCAACTGACTTTTTTTTGCCTTACCTTCTTCATACATCCTATGTTCCAATCAAATTAAACTTGTAGCCATTTTCCCAAACATCCCACACTTAATTTCCATCTAAATTTCCATACTAATATGCCATCTCAGGACATGCTGCCTTCTGTTGGATGAAGTTTGTAATTCTCTGTGGTGTATTACTCCCTCTAGTGACTGACTGAAAAATGGCCAAAGTATCATAAATGAACTCTGACTTTCTTCAAAAAAATTAGTGTTTGGCATTTTGAATTGCCTTTTTAAGCTTACAAATGAAGATTCAATGTCAGTTATTTCTCTTATAAGGGAGTTTTTTCCTATAACAAATGTGAAAAAAACTCATAACTATATAAAGTTTATCTAAATATGGATATACTATCCTAAAAAGATGGGTGCATTTCTGTGCTCCTATTTCTCATTTTTCTCAGACAGTTGTCTATAAAGTCTATGAAGATCCAAGCAGAAACACCAGGGCCAGCTAGGTGGCACAGTGATAGGACACTTGGTCTGGAATCAGGGAGAACTAAATTCAAATCCAGTTTTAGACTTACTAGCTGTGTGACTCTGGGTAATTCACTTACATTTCTTTGCTTTAGTTTCCTCATCTATAAAATGAGCTAAAGAAGGAAATGGTAAACCATTTCAGTATCTTTGGCAAGTATAGCCCAAATGGGTCATGAAGAATCAGACACAACTGTAACAACTAAATTATAGTGATCTATGAAGAAAATAAATTCCCTTCTGGAAAGGGGGGCACAACCCACAATTGGCACCTGTTCTGTATCATATGGTACAATGATCAGGCATCAATATATCATATTTTCCCATAAATAATATAGATGTATTTATAAACTTGAAGTTTACAAAATATTTTATATTTATTGTGTTACTAGAGCCTGATAAACCTCCTATGAGGTAAATTATGACATTACATTATTGTGCCCATTTTAGAGATGAGTAAAGAGTCCAATTCCTGATGAGTAGTACAGCAACCATTTCCTTAATGGTAACCTCAAACAATGAGCCTTTCCAGATTTTTCCAGTCTTCTTACACCTTACTCCCTACCACATATTCTTCAAATGAGGGATAAAAGATTCCTTGCTGTTTTCATGAACACTCCATCACTCAGCTGTGGACACTTTCTCTGGTTGTCCCCCATACTTAGAACATTCTCCCTCCTCATCTCAGTCAACAGATTTCCCTGGTTTTATTCAAAGTTCCACTAAAATTCCATCTTCTACAGAAAGACTTTCTCAACCTTTGTTTATTTTAGGGTCTTCCCTCTGTTAAATATTTACTATTTATCCTCTATGTAGCTTATTTGCATTTGTTTATTATTTTCCCTCATTGGATAGGAAACTCCTTGAGAACAAGACCATCTTTTGTCTCTCTTTTATCCCAGCACTTAACACAAGGTCTGGTCTTTAATAAATATTTATTGAATGACCAATTGAAATAGAAGTGTAGTCTGTTTACCTATCTGATCTGCCAAAAAATTACCCTGGAGACAATGAAATTCAGTGGGGTTTCTTCACAAAGATTTTTTATGGTCCATATTAAAGATTTGATCTAGATCTTCTATTTAATATCATCATTATTATTAGTTCAGCCATGTCCAACTCTTTGGAACTCCACTTGGGATTTTCTTGACAAAGATTTACCATTTCTTTCTTCAGCTCATTTTACAGATGAGGAAACTGAAGCAAACAGTGTTATGACTTGCCCAGGTCACATAAATAGTAAGTGTCTGAGGTCAGAATTGAATTCAAGCCTTTCTGACTGCAGGTCTAGCACTTTATCCATTGTATCATTTAGCTGCCTTGAATAGCTCTTCTTTAGTTGTCGCTAATTGTTATGGGTAGGCCTTATTTAAGATCCATGTGGCAAATTATCACTGGTCCAGAATAATCTTAAATATATATCATTTTAGTCAATCAAATATATCTTCTATCTTTCAGTGAGTCAACAAACATTTATTACATGCCTGCTATGTGCCAGTCACTATGCTGTATTGGGAATAAAAACACAAACAAAAACAAAAGGATTCCTGCCCTATAGGAGCTTACAGTCTAATGGGGAAAGAATGTATAAAAAGGAGCTGGAATAGGTAGAGGATGGTAGAAAAAGTCCAGAGTGAAGCCTGGAATGGAATGATCTATGCTTGGCCTGGTTAAACTACCACCACCCTTAAATGGAAATCCTAAAAAGAATCATCCAATCTGAAGGAGATATTGCAGGGAAATAGGGTAGGTACTTCCAGTCTGTGAATTCCTGGACTGGAGTGGGCATCCAGGATGAAGAGGTGGAATTGTGGAAACCAAGGCCTAAAGGAGAGGAAGTGATTTGCCCAAGGCCCCACAATTGGTCAATGGCAGAGCCAAAAGCCAGGTGCTCTGGAGGAGAGAAAAAGCTTATTGGTGAGACCATCCATGTTCTGCTTCCTAATATTATTGTACTGTGCCAGTGATAAAACAGAACTGAAGGATTATAGTAAAAAAAACTATAATATTTTATTTACTTTTAACCATTTAAAATGGTTTTTGAAATGTTTTTTGCTTTATTTGTTGGCTGGATAGATGTTGAGGGAAAAGAGAGTTTCTAAATCCTGGCAAACATCAATCTTTTTTGTTTACTTACTCTAACCCTTTTGATCAAACCTTGCTATTTTATCAAATGTAAAATGTGAAAGAGGCACCTTGCACACAGTAGAAAATTAATGTTTGTTGAATGGAATGGAAAATTGTAAGCCTTAATTGGAAAGCCAATACAAGTTAGGGAATCAGTTTCCTCACTCAAAATGAGAATCACAAAACCGGTGCAAAAATCCTGCCTATATTACAGAAGGCTGTTGAGAGACTCCAGCAAGGGAAAGTAAGGACTCTGAAATATGAAGGGGCATCTGATGGTAAGGATTCAACACTGGCACCATATTAACATCCCACATCAATGTCATTTACCTGGTAGCAATTTCCAGTCCTGATTAGTGTTTCAGAGTTTGAGGTTACAAATCAGAATGACCGAGGAAATATGATTTTCCATTCTTCCTGCCCTGAGTCTATACAAACTACTCATTTCCATAAAATTTAACTATTGTCTGGGACCAGCAACCCTGTTTATTTTGCCCTTCACCAGTGAAGTAAAATATATATAAACTCCATGAGTTTCTCCTCTAGCAACTTGAAATTTTATTTTATTTTATTTTTTTAAACATTTATTAATATTCATTTTTAACATGGTTACATGATTCATGCTCGTACTTTCCCCTTCACCCCCCCCCGCACTCCCCCCGCCCATGGCCAATGCACATTTCCACTGGTTTTAATATGTGTCATCGATCAAGTCCTATTTCCAAATTGTTGTTAGTTGCATTGGTGTGGTCGTGCAACTTGGAATTTTAGGAAGATTTTTCATGTCCCTTCTGTCTAAATATACAGTCTTTAGTCTCTCAAGATGAAAAAGGAAATTACTTGGCTTAAATGAAAGTAATTTATAGATTATAGTTATAGAATATATTCATGTCTGAGTGTTCAATATAAGAAGTAATTAAATGTCTACTCTGTACCAGGCAGTATACTAAGTGCTGGGGATATAAAGAAGAAAAAAATGATGAAAGAGTTCCTGCCCTCAAGGAGCTTACATTCCATCCAGGGGAACAATATATGTATAAGTATTTGCAAAAGATATTCAGAATAAATAAGAGGAGAGTTTGTGGAGGAAATAAGCTAGCAGTTAGGAAATTAGGAAAGGCTTCATGAAGAAGGGAGGACTTGGTATGAGTCTACAAGGAAATAAAGAAGTCTCTGAAATACAGGTGAGAAGTGAAAACATTCCAGGCATGAGGAACAGCTAGGGTGAAGGCAAGGAAACAAATGGAAGATGAAGAATAGCAAAGAAAGATTGAGACTAGAGAGTAGAGCATGGAAAGGGAAGTAATGTTTAACAAAGCTGGATAGATAGGTTGGAGTCAAGTTGTGAAAGGTTTGTTTGTTTTAAACCCTTTCCTTCCATTATAGAATCAATGATTCCAAGGCAGAAGAGTGATAAGGGCAAAGTAATGGGAGTTAAGTGACTTGCCTAGTGTGTGAGGTCACATTTGAACCCAGGACCTCCCATCTCCAGGCCTAGTGCTCTATATTCACTCTGCTACCTACCTGCCCCTGTGAAAAATTTTGAAAGCTAATGTTGATATGTGATCCTAGAGAAAACAGGGAACCAATGAAGTTTTTAAACTACAAATGTGACATGATCTGAGCTGAAGGAAAATTGTTTTGGCATTTGTTTTGGTGATAGGTTATCATGCAGAGAGACTTCAGGGAAAGATGCTAACTAGGAAATCATTTCAGTGGTCCAGGTGAGAGGGATTAAGAGATAAATTAATATGAAGTCTGTAGGAGTATAGAGAAGGGAAGCTATTGGGTAGAGATGGCAAGATCCAGCAACTGACTAGATATATAAAGTAAGAGAGTGAAGAGATCCAGATAAGGCCCAAGTTTTGAAACTAAGATACTGGGCAAACACTGGGAGTTTTGGAAGAAAGGTAGGTTAGGGTCAAAGATAATGAGTTCAATTTTAAACACACTGTTTGAGATGCCAATACAACATCTAGTCTAAAATTACCCAATAATCCAGTTATCATAAGAGATGGGAGTTCAGTAAAAAGATTAGGGTTGAATATATGATTCCGGTAATCAATCATCCACATACAGATGGTAATTGATACCACTGGGGAGGTGATGAGGTCACCAATTGAGAAAATGTAGAGAGAAAAGAGGAACCACTATAGAACATTGGGGTATGCCCACAATTAAGGGGGAAACATAGGGATAAAGAACCAATAAAGGAGACTGAGAAGGAGTAATTAGATAGGTTAGAGGAATCCACTTAAAATAGTGTCAGAAAAAAAACAGAAAAGAAAGCATACAGGAAAGAGGACAGTTAACAGTAGCAAATACTGCAGAAGAATAAAGAGTGAGAGAGGAAAAAAGCATCAGTTTTGACAATTAAGAAATTTTTGATAAATTTAGAGAGAGATAATTGAGTGATAAAAATGGAAGCCAGATAAAGTTGAGAATCAAGTGAGAGAAGTGGAGGCATTGAGTATAGATAATCCTTTTTTCAAGGACTTTTGGAAAGGAAGAAAGGGTATAGGATAAGAGGTTGAGATGATAGCAATGATGTTTTTTTGGTTTTGTTTTAGAAAGAGAAGAGTTGGGTGTATTTGTAATCAGTTAGAGTGAAAACCTAATAGAAAAGGAAGAGATTGCAGATTAGAAGAGTCTGTCTGGCTACTATAATAGATATGAAGGGATGTGATCAAAGGCGGGGGGGGGGGGGGGGGTTGGCTTTAGCAAGGAAAAAGTTGATTTCGTTATCAGACACTAGATTAAAGGAGATGAGAAAAGGAGTTAATGAAATGGGATTTTGAGAGGAAATGAAGGGGAGAAGAAGGAACTCATGGGAAAATAGTCTGTTTCCTTAAGGAAAGTGAGCTGAAGTTCTCAAGTGAGAAGATGGAGAAGGAGATGTAGAGGTTGGAGGAGAGAAGAGAAGATTTGAAACAGAATAAATGAGGAAGGAGTAAAAGGATCACCTTGATCCAATCAGAACCCATTTGAGACTACAATGTAAATATCTAGTGGATCTAATTAGCTCAAGTTTTGTGGTTAAATTAGGAACATTCACTCCAACTGAGGTCCCTCCATCTGAATTCCTATATTTTATGACAAAAGCTTCTCCAAATGAATGACTATGGGGTTACTCAGCAACTGTAGTGTACCTATGCACAAGACTTATGGATCCAAAAAAAATTTAATAAAAGATACTCTATGTAGCCAACCAGCCTTAGAAGAGAAGGAAAAAAAAGAATAGGATATTGTGATCTTCTAAATCCAAACCGGTTTGATAATGTAGCAACTCCTAAGATGGCTTAATATATTCACCTTTTTGTTTCTAAGAAGTTCCATCTCCAGTTGTGATAGAGGTGCTCCCTCTTTTTTAGAAATTCTAGGATGAGAGAGCAGGTAGGTGACTCAGTGGATAAAGCCAAGGTTGGAGATGGGAAATCCTGGTTCAAATCTGGCCTCAGACACTTCCTAGCTGCTTGACACTGGGCAAGTCATTTGATCCCCATTGCCTGGTCATTACCTCTCTTCTGCTTTGGCACTAATACATAGTATTGTATGGAAAGGTAAAGGTAAAGTTTAAAAAAAAAAGAAATTCAAGGATGAGAGGTTGGGAATAAGGTGATATTGGTTATATCTGCATCTAAATATATACTTTGAACAGAGTAAAATATATACTCTGAACAGAGTAAAAGCTTGAAAGGAATCAGAGTATGAAAAAGCTATGTTATTTAACATATTCAAGGTTAACTAATATGTGGGATCAGACTGATCAATTTTTCTGTGATGCCAAGTGCTTAGGGGCCATTTATATGCAGGTGTTATTTATTTTTGAAATTACTTACAAAATTATTTATTTATGAAATTATTTTGAGGAAAAGAGAAAATCTTTCTCAACTGGTTTTAGTATTGAATGTAAAAGAAGAGAAGAAATAGTTAACACAAGATGCTAATTAATTGAAATGGGTTTAAGACTTCCCAGATAATTATACCTCTTAAATTATCTGGCAAATGCCAAGAGAATGGCCATGGGTTATATTCTCAAATGAAGAATCAAAAGTTTAATAGAGTTACTGCTTTCTCCCTTTGAATTCTAAATGTGAATATTAATATAGAGTCCATAAAAAGAGGGAAAATGGACTCCAATACACAAGATCCTACTAAAGAGGAGAGAGGGAAGGTCTTATGAAAATATATGTATATTCATTTCAATAACATGTAATACTCATTTATTTATAGTCTTCGTAATATGGAAACGTAGCATTTGTAGCTACAAAATTCTAAGAGGTAAAAATGATACACTCATCCACATAATCTGATGGGTCATAGAACCCACAAGCCAGATGCTATGGAATTCATTTCCACACTTACAAATGAATATTACCCCCAACAGTGACTTCCTTCAGCTCTATTCTAAGCATGAAAGTGATCAGAGAAGAAAGATGGAAAGGGCAATCCAGGGTGAAATCTGGCAAGAAGTTTTTTAAAAGGGAGCAAGGCAATCAAAAGTAGGGGGCAAGGTGGAATTGAACTGGATTTAAGTACAGGCATACCTTGTTTTACTGTGCTTTGCCTTATAGAGTTTCACAGATATTGTGTTTTGTTTTTTCACAGATTGAAGTTTTGTGGCAAATCTGAGTCAAGCAAGTCTATTGGTACCATTTTCCCCACAACATGTACATGTTACATTTTGTTAATTGTCCCAATATTTCAAACTTTTTCATAATTATTATATCTTTTATGGAGATCTGTGATCAGGGGTCTTTAATGTTACTATTGTCATTGTTTTGGAGTACCATGAACCATGATGATTTTGAGGGTCCCAAAGATGTTATTTGGATGGACAGGCTTGTGAGTGAGAAAAGCCTATCTAGGGAACTCTTCATCTTTACTTAGAGGTGTAACAACTAAAAGAGCCAGTAACTGATGTTTTATAGAAGGGTGATAGAGAAAATATATATGGTGAGTCTCTCTTTCAGCACTCCTCTGGAGTTGAATATACACTGGGAGACTTTAGAAGGGTGTCACCCCGAAACTGGGTGTCCTGGATGGTCGAGCCACCCCACAAGAGTTGGGGGCAAGGCTTCCCTATTCCCTATAAGATGAGGAATGTGGCACCCCAATCTGATCCTGAATAAGGATGGGGTTCACACAAACCTCCCCCCCATCAGTTAATTTCACAGTGGGTAGTCTGGCTTCAAGATAGAGGCAGCCAGACCAAGCAGTGGTTCCCCTCTCCCTTGCTGTCTCTCAGGCACTCTGGAATGCTATCTGACTGTAGAATGGCTTTTTATTATTCACAAATTAGGAATTGGGGAAAAGGGTGAAGGGCAGAGGGATTTGGGGGTGTCCTCTTTGCTATTCCTATGGGGTCCATCACTTAGGTGGGAACCCTAGTGTTTCCTACTCCTAAGATTCTCCCCTTACCCTTCTCCTTCTATTTCTATTTTTCTATTTCTATCCTTTTCTATAATTATAAGTTTTGACTGAAAAGGGTCTCTCAGCAAGATTGGGTAATGGGTGAAAAAGACTAAGAGATTGCTCCCAGTGGAGTCCAAAAGTTTAGCTGACTTATGGCTTGAAGTCTTTATGGGTGAGTTGCAATTGAATGGCTTTGATTAGGGAATCAGAGTTCCAATTTCCAAAAGAAAGATCCCCTGGAAGCCCTCAGGACTGGATCTGAGCTGGGATGTCCATGACCTCCCTCTTAGTCCTCCACCGGAAGAACCTACTCTCTCCCCTCTTCCTCAGAGAAATTCCCAGAATTCCCTGCTGGTCTCAACTGTCATCAACTGTCCACAACTGCCCTTTGGTTCCCTCTCCTCTGCACAAAAACCCATCCTTATAAAGGGCAATAAGAGGTTATCTCTGTGACTGGTGTAGTGGACAGAGATAGATAGGAGTCAGTGTCCAGTTAGGGGTTTCTTTAGGTTTAGGTATAAACTGTTTTCCAGGACTTAACTTAATTGCCTGGACCCCAAGAAACCCTTGCTGAACCCAACCATGTCGGGGAAAGACTGGATGACTGGCAGCTTTGGACTTTGCGTAGCCAAAGCTTGCTAGACAGTCTCCCCCAATTCCCTCTTCTTCCCTCTATTGCCACTGTGTCACCAAAGGAACTTTCTCTGACTGCTTATTTGATAACAGAATTAATTTATTATATTAAAGTATCAAGGTTGGGTGAGGTGAGTGGGGTTAGGTAGCCCTTCCCTGTCACAACAACAAGTGAGGTCCTTCTGATTTGGCCAGGAGTTTTCACTCTCTCTCCTCTATCTGCTAGCTAAGCTAAACTACAGACAGGAGGTTTCTGAGGGTCTCTCTTAAATTGGCACAGGACAGGACAGTGAGTCTCCAGGGTTGGCCCAGCAAGTTGGTTGGGTCCACAGACCCCAGCTAGCCACTGGCAGATGTCTCAATTCTTCTTCGATGGTATAGTTAAGAAGCAGGAAACCAAACAAGTCTTCAGGGAAATAGAAATCCAGGGAAATCCTCAGGTAGTCTTGATAGACTCCAGAGGTCAAGTAAAAGTCCTCCATCTCCTTCAGAGTCCAGAGACGAAGACCCTCTCCAAGGTTCTTTTCCCCAACAAACCTCTGCTTCTCCTTCCAACCACTGCTCTTGTCATTCAAGGTTGCTTTTTTTCCAAAATTCCAAACCTTCTCTGTGCCAACTGTTCTTTACAATCACTACCACGTAAGATGGCAAACTTAATCAATAAATGTTACATGTGTTCTGACTACTCCACTGACCTGCTGCTTTCCTCTTTCCCCCTTTCCCTAGGCCTCCCTGTTCCCTGAGACACAACAGTATTGAAGAATATTATATAAATGTAGCAGATGTGGTAAAGTTTGAGAGGATTGACTCCAATTTTGAAAGAAGTTCTGTTGTGGGTAAAATGATATCAAACAGCATTGTGTGCTACAAAGAAATCTTTCATGAAAGAAAGAGTCAATCAATGCAACAAGCTTCATTGCTATCTTAAAAAATTTCTAAAGCAACCCCAACTTTCAGCAACCATCATTTGATCAATTAGCAGCTGTCAACATAGAGGTGAGACCTTTCACCAGCCAAAAGATTACAACACTGAAGGCTCAGATGATGATTAGCATTTATTAGCAATAAAGTATTTGTTTTAGCTTTATTTATTTATTTATTTATTTGTTTATTTATTTATTTATTTATTTATTTATTTGATTATTTAATTAAAGCTATTTTTCCATGGTTCCATGATTCATGTTCTTTCCTTCCCCTTCCCCTCATTACCATGTCCTCTTATCCCCTTATTACACTCCTTTACTCCTCCCATAGCCAACAAGCAATTCCACTGGGTTTTACATGTATCATTAAGAGCAATAAAGTATTTTTAATTTGGGTATATATGTTGTTGTTTCCTCAAAAATAATACTATTGCATACTTAATAGACTTCATTGTAAAAATAATTTTTATAGGCCCTGGGAAACCAAAAAATTCTTGCTTTGTTGTGATATTCATTTTATTGCAATGGCCTAGAACCAAATCCATAATATTTCTGAGAAATGCCTATGTAGTGTCAATATTAATATTACATGTTAATATAAAATATACATATACAATACCTAATACATATATTGTACATTTATTACAGAATACATATATTCTATTCCATACCATATATGCTATAGGTTATATGTGTGTACACACACACACACACACACACACACACACACATAGATCTACACACACATAGAGTTTGTGTAGATAGATAGCTAGAGTAAATTTTTACTACTGGGGAGGCAAGGGAAAAATCAAGGAAGGGAACATGATTGCTACCTGGAATAGATAGAGTGATGACAAAGAACAACAAAGGAGGAAAATTTTATTGGACTCCTATTTTGCTAGCTTTCTCTACCTAGGCAACCTTCAGATTGGGAAGGAGAGAACAAGAGTTAATACAGAGTTGAAAATCAAGATAAATGAGGAGGTAGTAAGAGAGCATCTAGCTGCCCCAAGTCAGCAGGCTCAAATTAGCTCTATCCCAGAGTACCAAAAGAATTTGTGGCTATGAATAATGAACTTGTGTTACCTAACATAGAAAAATCAGAAAAGAATAGGCATATTGCAGGTAGAAGACAGAATCATAGGATCATAGATCATACAGTCCTTCCCACCCTAAGCAAGGAGCCTATAAAACTATATGGATCAATCTCTTCATTTTACAGATGAAGGAACTGAGATTAAAGGAATTGCCTACTGTTATTCTGGACCTAAAAGGTTAAATGAATTCTTCAGATTCCCATAGCTAATAATATCAGATGTGGGATTTGAAACTGGATCTTCCTGACTCCAAGGCTATCAATCTTAGCATTATTCCAAAATGTCTTTGTATCCTAATTTTTCCAAAAGGGAAGAAGATAGATTCTTTATACAGTTAGTTAATGACATTGACTTCAACTCTCATTTTTAATTTTTTTTTTCTTCCATAAGTGGCAGAAGCAATATGAGGGGAACTGCTCTACTAGGTTTCATTCTTCCTCACCCCTGATCAGTTGTTAGAGCATTCCCATATAATAACATGATATTTGTTCTGTACCTGTGATTTCCTTAATGTAGGTAATTGTGGTAAGGAAACTTCCTCCACTTGTAGATGGGTGCATGATCTACAACTTATTGTCTCAAAGAATTGCTCTGGCATCCAGGTGGTAAGTGAATTGCCCAGTAGGTGTCAGAGGTGGAACTTGAACCAGGTTGTCCTGACTAAAACAAGTGAGACTTAACTCTATGTCATTCTGACCCTGGGACTAATCCTCTATGACATTAAACCTTTGCTATAATTTAATTTTATCAATCTGTATATATGCTGTTTATCCTAGGGGACTTTAGATTCCTTGAGGACAGGGAATATTTTATTTTTGTCCTTTTAACACCAGTACCCTGAAATGTTGAAAGATCTCATGATAAAAATAAAATAATTGCTGAGTCAATTTTTTTTTTTTAGTCAATGACTTTATTTTTTTCTGGGCCATATATGTATTTTCATGCAAAACACACTTTCACTTCCAGATTGTTCATTATTATAAGAGCACACTCATGCAAAACCAAAACTCTAAAATAACACCATAAGTACACAGATGTGAAAGATAGTATGCTTTGATCCATATCCATCTGACTCCAACAGTTCTTTCTCTGGAGGTGGATAGCATTCCCTGACATAAGTCTTACAGGATTATCCCAGATCATTACATTGCTGATAGTAAACAAATTTTCACTGCTGATCATCATACAATTTTGCTGTTACTGTGCACAATGTTCTCTTGGTTCTGCTTATTTCACTCTGCATCAGTTCATGCAGATCTTTCCAGCCTTTTCTGAAATCATCTCACTTATCATTCCTGACAGCACAATAGTATTCCATCACCAACATATTTTTGTTCAACAATTTGTTCAGCCATTCCCAATTGATGGACATGCTCTCAATTTCCAGTTCTTTGCCACCACAAAAAAGCTGCTATAACATTTTGTACCTTTCCCCCTTTTATCTCTTTGGGATACAGACCCAATAGTAGTATTGAATTGATTTTAATGTGTATCATCTTATTTGTTTGGGTGCCTTTTTGAATGTCTGTGTGGATGTGAATATTTGAGCAAATACGTGCACATTTATGTGGGTTTATTATCATTCTCATTCGTGTTATTTACATAGTAATATTTAGTGCATATTTTGGTTCTACTTTCATTGGTCAACATCATTGCATGTCTTTCTGTTTTTCTTTCTTTTTTTTTTTTTTTTTTTACCTTCTGCCTTAGAACCAATAAGGCAGAATAGTGGTAAGGGCTAGGGAATAAGGGTTAAGTGACTTGCCCAGGGTCACTCAGCTAGGAAGTGTCTGAGGCCAGATTTGAACCAAGACCTACCATCTCTAGGCTTGGCTCTCAGTCCATTGAGCCACCTAGCTGTCCCCCATTTTTCTTTGTATTCCTATTTTTTCATTTCTGATGATATTTCATTATATTAATATAAGACAACTTGTTCATTCATTCATTCCTCAGTTAAAAAAAATAGATTGTCTCTCTCTGTACCTGTATCTCTCTCTATCTCTCTCTGAGTCTCTGAATCTCTGACTCTGTATCTCTCCTTTATAAATAGAATTGTTAAGAATATTTTTAAATGCAGGTCTTTTTTAACAATAACAACATCCTTATGTTATAATCTTAGTAGTTGAATAACTGTCATAGAGTGATTCAATGGAAAGATTTATAGTCAGAAGGCTTTAGTTTAAATTCCATTTTACCTGAGTGTCATCAGTGTCCTTAGACCTCAGTTTCCTTATTTGAGACAGTTGGAATGGATGATCTTGGAGATCCTCTGGCATGAGTAGTTTTGTTGCATGGAAGTCTTACAGTGGAAGTCGGATGACCTCTTGTGGGGGGTGGGGGGGGAAGAGAATAAGCATTTATGTAGCTTCTCCAATGCTAAGTACTTAAAAAAAATTTTTTTCATCTCATTCGATCCTCACAACAACTCTTCAAGATAGATTCTTTTATGATTTCCATTTTACAGTTGAGGAATAAGAGGTAAACAGGGTTTAAGTGACTTGCCTCAGGGTCATAGAACTAATAAGTGTCTGAACCTGGATTTCAATTTGGATCTTCCTGACTTGAGAAGCCCTCTAGCCACTTTACTGCCCACTTGTCTGGGATGTTGTACAGGCAATTCCTTTTTATATATAACATGTACTTGTTTAATCTCTGCAGTCCTTTCTGTGCTATATATAGACGTAGACATCCACGATGACCAGGGGAGTGTGTAATTACAATTTGAACCCTAGAACTACAATTCTCAGTATCCCATGTTCCTTCTCCTATTACGTGCTAACATAGAGAGGGTATAAATTTGGGGTAACCCTACTTCTCTCTCTCCCTGTGATTATGTTTAATAGAGATACTGTGAGGTGAGCTGGTAGGAGAACTTATTCACCTGGTCTTATTTCTGTTAGATAATTGGGTTTTTATACTTCTATTTCCTTTTTATTCCTTCAAGTGATTATTAATAAACTTTATAAAATTAGTACTTGGAGTGTTAGACATTAATTTAAATCTTACAGGAGCCAAAAGAGTTTAAAACATCATAGGCTACACTTAGAGCAGAGTGTTCAGAACAGGAGAGGTGGTCACAGCCCTGCACTCTCCTGGAGTCAGAACACATCTGAAGTATGGCATTCACTTATGGGGGCCACATTGTAGGAATGAGAATGACAAATTGTAGTGTGTCCAGAGAAGGGAAATCAGCATTGTGCACAGAGGTACGTCTATATCTACATCTCTCTCTGTTTCTTTTTCTCTTTCTCTTTTATTTTCCCTCTATCTTGCCCTTTATCTCTACCCCTCTGTCTGTCTTTGCCTCTGTCTCTCTTTGTGTCTGTCTTTGTCTCTCTGTCTCTGTCTCTTATGGCATAGAAAGTGAGAACATTATTTATTTAACTCTTAAATCCATTGTTTGCAGCTTCTAGAACTCTCTCAGACTTCCTAGAACATGGCAGACATCGAACTGACTTGCCTTTGCCTATAAGGCCTTTAGCTGTACAAAATGTATCCGGCTCAAAAGTCCCATTGGATCCCCCTCTTCTTGGTTTCTGCAGGTGCCACACATGGCCAAGAGCTATTTGCCAGTCTGATCCCTGAAAGGGTCTTCATCTGCAGGAATAGCAGGAATGAGCTGTTCTTGGAATGGGAACTGGGTCTTGGCCCTTTTGTGAAGAAGACTTAACAATGGGAGAAAAATTACACAGCATGCTCATTCCCCTTTTATCCAGTTAAAATGAACCCCAAAGCCACTTTGAAAGAGGAACAAAGACACTAAGTACATAATCTGATGGGAGTGTATTCTAGAGGAGAGGAGGGATGTGTGCCTGAGGACAGTGGCTTTGCATTTCTGATGGGGAGGGCTAAAGTAAAAGGGTTAATCAATTATATATATGCATGTATATGTGTTTTTGTGTAAATATGTGTATATATAAATATGTTTATAACATTATTAGTGCCAGCTAGGTGGCTCAGTAGATAGAGCACTAGATAGAATGGATACATGTCTGAAGTCAAGAATATTTGAGCTCAAATATAGCCTCTGACATTCACTAGCTGTGTAATAATGGGCAAGTCACTTAATCTCTGTTTATCTTAATTGACTGGAGAAGGAAATGGCAAAGGGCTCCAGCAACTCAACTTTGCCAACAAAACCTTATACAGCATCACAAAAAGTTGGACACAACTGAACAACAATCCTCATTAGCATATAGTCTTTATGAATTCTTATTGACCGGTTTTTTTTAATCAACTCCTGGTGGCCAGCCTTTTGATTTTCTGCCTCCCTGGACTTCATTAAGCTAACCCTTGGATGACAAATACAGAAGCTGATGCTTGGAGCTTTTCTAGCTTGGTGGGACCTACTTAAGACTTTTCTAAGTCTTTCAGAATCCGGGAGTACCAACTGCAAGGAATCAGATGAGCAAGTTGCAGAGCCAATGAAGCACTGCTCTGGAGTTAAATCTTTTCTCAGAGATATTAATTGTGTGAACATTGGTAAGTCAACCTCTCAACTTCAATTTCCCTATCTGTAAAATGTGCATAATACTCGTTTACTGCACCAAGCAGGGTTGTTGTGAATCTTAAATGAGATAATGTTAAGTGCTTTCTAAACCTTAAAGAAATTGATAAATATGAACTAGTATGATTACTTTAGTGGATGTTGCTTATAATCTTGAGAGCTAAACAAAGGCTTCATTTCTCTTATTCCTTCTTAAGAAGTATTTTACTCCTAGATATTTTTACAAGATCTTGACTTACCTAGAGCCTCAAAATGTTCAACTCTCTTGACTACCACCTCTGTTCAAAACCCTGGGAAAAATTAAAGACATTTAAGAAAGGGTTACAGCCCTCAAATAACCCAGGGCAGATAGGGGGATAAGAATTTTGCTAAAATAATGGATACAAAATTACTAAAGAGATAGCATAACATAATAGAGAATGTGCTGATCTTAAAATCAGAAATATGTTTCCAGAGAGGATAATTAAGGGATATGTGCATAGTTGCAAGCAGAGATGCCATATTATCTAAACTTTGTGTTCTTGTCCTTGGAGCCTTTATTGAATGAATGAAATCTATGATCTTATAAGTCAGTGATGGCGAACCTTTTAGAGATGGTGTGCCGGGCTCCATCCCCACCTCAATTCCAGACGGAGTGCTGTGCCCATCCCCCCTAAATGTGCCATGCCCCTCCCAACCACCACATGCTGGGTATGCCCCACCCCCTCATACCCCACACAGTGGAGGGAGGAAGCACTCCCATTGGGCTGCTGGAAGGAGGGGTGGGTGAAGTGAGGAATATCTTCAGTGAGTGTAGAGAGAGGGAGGGGAGTGGGCTGAGCTCTCTGCTCCCCTCCAGCTTTGCTACCTGTGAACCACCCACCTTACCCCCTGTGTGCTCCCATTGGCTGCTGGGAAGAGGGGTAGGGGATGTGAAAAAATGTCAGGTATTGTGAAGAGGGGCAGGGGAGCAGCTCCACCCAAGTCTTTCTGCCTTTCTAGTAATGATCTCTTGGGGAGGGGGCAGACACGTGCCCACAGAGAGCACTCTATGCCATCTTTGGCTCCTGTGCCATAGGTTCATCATCCTGCTATAAGTTATTATTTTCATTAGTCCTTTTCAGTCACATCTGAATCTTCATGACCTCATTTGGGGCCTTATTGGCAAAGATGGCTAAAAGAATAGTTTGCCATTTTTCTCTTTTTACTCTTTGCTCATTTTACAGATGAAGAAACTGAAGCAAAGAGCATTAATCCAGGATCATAGTTAATAACTGTCTGAGGCCATATTTGAACTTGGAAAGATGAGTTTTCCTGACTTCAGACCTGGTCCTCTATCCACTGTGTGACCCTAAAATTTATATCCCTACTATAAACAAGTATGGGCTGTAAGTTTTATTTAGAAATACAATTGTTCTACCTAACTACATTATCCAGAACTTAGTACAATGCCTGGCACCTAGGAGGTGCTTAATAAATACTTGTTGACTTGAGTATGAGCCTCAAGCAACTTCTTGGTCAAAGTTAATTTCTCTGAGTCTTAGTTCCCTCATATTTAAAATGATGGGGGTTGTGATGAAAGATCTCCAAGGTTCCTTCCAGCTCAAAACATTCCCTAAGCTACACCTGATATATATTATATATCAGTTATATATATACTTGAATACCAGCTCTGAGGGTATAAATCAGTAGGAAAACTGAAAATCAGATTATGGAGGATTCAAATGCCAGGCTAATCCTGGATTGATAGTCAAGAGGCTTAGGTTCTGCCATTTACCAGCTTACATGACATTATACAGGCAAATCACTTCATCATGTACAACTTCAGGTTCCTCATCTCTGAAATGAGGGAATTTAACCAAGTTTTGTCTAATGATCTTTTGCTCCAACGGCAATCTTGTGGTCAAAATGAATTGATTTTACTAATGCTATTTTTTTTCCTGTAAAAAACAACTCACTTTAGGTAGCAGGCTTGTTCAATTTGCAAATTGCTAGATTGGTTCTGATGAGTTCTCATTAGCAAGTAGCATTTATGATGTAACTGCACTATCAGGAAGCCTGAAATGATATGCTTGGGAGCAGCCACTTTGGGATGCATATGCAGTTTGCTAACTTTATCAGGGAAATCTATGATTCCAGCTAATGAACTGGACATGATGCTCAGTATTATGCCTTTAAAGGGCAGAAGGGTACCAGTGGTTATACTCAGAAGGGCAGCACAGGCTAAATTTGAAATTTCATTACTGACACTAATGTACACTTAGAATATGGTACTACTGAACCCCTTTTATTTTATTCTTCAATCTCTAAAAAAAGAAGACACAGCCAGTTGCTTTAGTTCTTTTGTATGGAAGAAGGTAGATTGACCATTAAGAGAGGAATATTGGCAGCTAAGTGGAATCTGTGGTGGAGCATTTAGAAACGCCATTATCTTTTCTCCTGGAAGGCAATCTGTACTTAGAGCTTAGAGAGAAGTTTAATTGCCATGCATCCTTCTCTTCTCTCCCATCTCCTTAGGTTGTAAAACTCTTTAAGGCTGCTGGGCAGCCATTTACACTTACACACACACACACACACACACACACACACCCCTTAAAGGTCTGACTAAGATGGGGATGCAGCTAGTAAAATGGAAGGGAAGCTGATAGGGAAGCTCTTGTGTTTTGTTTTGTTTTTTACTCATTACCAACCTGGTTTTTATTCTGGGTACCATGCCTCTTCTCCTTAGCTTCATGGTTAAATATAAATAATACTCATCAATTCACTTCTATCTAAATGAGGCTGTCAATTCTGGAACAAATATTTAACTAGCATCAACCAAGGCCTTTTATGTCTCCTTACCAACCCCCAAAATAAACAGAGCTCTGGAAAATATTTTTCTGTCATGTGAAATGCTGTCCTAAAGCTTACACCATGGAAAGAGCTGGAAAGTCTAGTTAGACTAGACCACATAGTCCAACCTTTTTATTTTACAGAGGAATAAAATGAGATATGAAGAGATGAAGACCTTTATTCAAATAAAATTAATCCAACAGGTATTTGTTAAGTGCTTACTATATGCCAAGTCAAGAGTGATCTTTTGGAGTTCAAATCTGATATCAGGCACTTACTAGCTAGCTGGGTGATCCAAGGTATATTACTTGTCCCTGATGGACTTGATTCCCTATCTATAAAATGAACTGGAGAAGGAAATGATAACTCCAATTATCTTTGCCAAGAAAATCCTAAATGAAGTCATGAAGAGTCACAACTGAACAACAAAAACTTTGTGCAAGGTTCTAAGGAAACAAAAACTAAAAATGAGATCAGTTTTTGACATCAAGGGGTTTACATTTTCCTCAGAGAAACAACATGGTCCCAGATACACAAAATTCATGTATAGAAAACAGTGTTGTTGATGGTATAGGTGGGGGAACTGGAACAGGGCTTGTATAGGAGATGGCTCTGGAGCTGAATCTTGAGGGGAGCTTAGAACTCCAAGAGATAGAGATGAGGAGGGGAAGCATCACACAACTTCCTAGCTATGTGATCCTGGGCAACTTAACCCCCATTGCCTAGCCCTTACCACTCTTCTACTTCAGAACCAATACACTGTATTGATTCTAAGATGGAAGGTAAGTATCAAAAAATAAAAAGAGAGAGAGAGAGAGACGTTTCCCACCCTCTTAATTTTCTAGTTGAAAACTGAGACTCTCTTTCCCTATGGAAGCAATGAGAAATTATAATACCAAATTAGAAAGCTGTATTACATACACAAAATAATTTGACTCAAAAACTGGGTGCCATCTTAAATTCAGAAACAAATTTATACTTTTTCTGGTATAATTTTTAACATGAGTAATGATTCTTTCATCATAGATTTAGGTCTTGAAAGACAACAGAGACTATGTAATCTAATCCCTTTCTTTCCTTTTTCAAAAATCCTAGTGACAACTCTAAGACAGAAATGCAAAGACTAAGCAAATGGGGTTAAGTGACTTGCCCAGGGTCACACAGTTAGGAAGTAACTAAGGTCATATTTGAATCCAGGTCCTCCTGAATTGAGGACTGGCACTCTATTGACTGTGCCATTTAGCTGCCCTGCTTTATTTTCCAAAGAAGAAAATTGAGGCCCAGGTAGACTAAATGATTTGTGCAAGATCACATAGGCATAAAGTACCAGAGGGGGTTATATGAACCCAGGTCTTCTGACTCCAGTCTCATTGCTCTTGCCTCTTTATCAGACCTGAAGTTAGAAGACCTCTTAAAGCTCAAATGCCCTGGAAAAAAGTATTTAAACAGTTTTTGTATAAACATATACAGTGCTGTGGTTGTGTGGGAAAACAGTGTATTATATTAGGAAAACTATTATTTTAGGGAAGGTTTTTTTTCTTTCTTTCTTATATTGAATTGAGATCCATCATCATGTAACTTTGCTACATTCATTCTATTTCTGCTTCCTGAAGTTAGAACATAAAAGTTAAGATTTTAGGGACTGTGAAAAAAATGTCAGTGATGAAAAAATGTTAAATATGTGACTTTGAACAAATCACTTCCTTTCTTTGGGTTTTGGTTTCCTTAACTAAAAGGGGCTTCCATGAAGTGTTTTTTTCCTCCAATAGTTTAATATTCAATTGATTTATGTTTGTTACATTAAAATACCCAGGTAGCCTTCTTGTCTCCTCCATTAGATAAGACATCATTTGACAAAAGTTATATCTAGATGAAAGAAAGAAAGAAAGAAAGAAAGAAAGAAAGAAAGAAAGAAAGAAAGAAAGAAAGAAAGAAAGAAAGAAAGAAAGAAAGAAAGAAAGAAAGAAAGAAAGAAAGAAAGAAAGAAAGAAAGAAAGAAAGAA
>NC_058130.1:390538507-390538922 GCF_016433145.1 Gracilinanus agilis
TATTTTTCCCCCTCTTTTTGTTTTTAAAGGCCTTATGAATTCCCTTCCCCTTCTCCCCTCCCTTTTTTTGTCCTCCCCACTCCCCTGCTCCCCTTGGTTTATCCCTTCTAACTTTCTCAGAAGGGTTAGAAAAGAGTTTTATGTCCCAATGGATAGTATAGCTACTCTTCCCTCTCTGGGTTGATTACACTAAGAGTAAGGTTTGATTATTACCTCTTAATGCTCTCTTCCTCTCCTTCTTATAATAGTATTTGTCCCCTCTCCCTCCCATGCCCTCTTTGTGTGTAATAGAATATCCTATTTTCTTATTCACTCAAGTTTCTCTTGGTGTCCCCTGCTATTCACCCCCTCTTTCCCATCCCCCATGCCATCTTAGATTATTTAGTGTTCCACCCTCACCCTGTGAATTATTCTT